>NC_034199.2:24239816-24539816 GCF_002021735.2 Oncorhynchus kisutch
CTTCTTTAGACTAGTTGAGTATCTGGAGCATCAGCATTTGTGGGTTCGGTAACAGGTTCAAAATGGCCAGAAACAAAAACCTTTCTTCTGAAACTCGTCAGTCTATTCTTGTTCTAAGAAATGAAGGCTATTGCATGTGAGAAATTGCCAAGAAACTGAAGATCTCTTACAATGCTGTGTACTACTCCCTTCACAGAACAGTGCAAACTGTCTCTAACCAGAATAGAAAGTCATCAACAGTGAAGAGGCCTTCTAGGCAGAGTTCCTCTGTCCAGTGTCTTTTGCCCATCTTAATCTTTTATTTTTATTGGCAAGTCTGAGATATGTCTTTTTCTTTGCCACTCTGCCTAGAAGGCCATCATCCCGGAGTCGCCTCTTCTCTGATGATGTTTAGACTGGTGTTTTGCGGGTACTATTTAATGAAGCTGCCAGTTGAAGACTTGTGAGGCGCCTGTTTCTCAAACTAGGCACTCTAATGTACTTGTCCTCTTGCTCAGTTGTGCACTGGGGCCTCCCACTCCTCTTTCTATTCTGGTTAGAGACAGTTTGCGCTGTTCTGTGAAGGGAGTAGTACACGGCGTTGTACGAGATCTTCAGTTTTTTTTGCAATTTCTCGCATGGAATAGCCTTCATTTCTCAGGACAAGAATAGCCTGACAAGTTTCAGAAGAAAGTTCTTTGCTGATAATGGGTTGCTGTCCACCTCTGTAGATATTCCATAAAAAATCAGCAGTTTCCAGCTACAATAGTCATTTACAACATTAACAATATCTACACTGTATTTCTGATTCATTTGATGTTATTTAAATGGACAAGAAATGTATTTCCCTTTCAAAAACAAGGGCATTTCTAAGTGACCCCAAACTTTTGAACGACAGTGTGTTACATAACATCTCCCCTCCCCTTTTTTGTCACATAATCAGTGTTGAGCGTGCTAGCTGCCGCTATACTCCCTGATAATGCAATAAGGGCCAGGCAGGCAGCAGGCACTGGGACCAGTGCAGCCTCTTACCCTCTTAGCCACATCTGAATTGCTAATGGGCTCCTGTGTTAGTGTGACCTTTAGACAAGCACAGCACTCTAAGCCTGAATCACATACTGTCACCGCCTAGAGAACCCACTCCACTAAGCTGGACAAACAGCAGAATTAGCAAAACGGATATTATCCTCTCTTTTCTTCCCCGCCCTCCTTTCTCTTTCCGAGGCCCTTTGCCCTGAGCGATATCCGGTATGTGTGAGAATAGAGGGGTTAATAGGGCAGGACAGGGGAGGGAGAGAGCTGAGGTAAGGGGTAGCTAATGTATTGTTCAATGTCCCTCCTGTAGTTGTTGAATGTAGTTTAGAGAGAATGAAAGAGAGGGAAGAGCGAGAGAGAGAAAAAGAGAGATGTAATAGGCCTACAGGCCCTGCGTCAGGAAAGCCAATAAGAGGCAATGGTTACTCTGACCACTAATCTTCTCTCTCACACACTGGCAGCTAGTGAGTATCAGGTGTCAAAGGGCTGCTTTTGTGTTCCGCTGGGTGCTCTATGTGGCACAACAAACACACACACAATGTGTTAGTTGCTGTGTGTGTGAGTTTTACCATATTACATTCAGGCATGCATTTTCCCCCTCTCTCTCTTTCCGTCCTGTCCATGTGTGATCTTTAAAACCTTTGATCTCTGTGTGAACCTGGCTCATCACATACCAGATAGCATCTCAGTCTGTTTGTCTGTGTCTCTGTGTGTGTGTTTTCATAATGTGCATAACAAAAGCACACACACACACACACACACACACACACACACACACACACACACACACACACACACACACACACACACACACACACACACACACACACACACACACACACACACACACACACACACACACACACATACACACATACACACAGAGCCCAGTGTTTCCTGCAGGTCCATGCCTGCCTCTCTCTTCCGGTGTAATTTAATTTGCACTTGCATAATTCTCCTCCTCTCAGATGACCATGTCTCGAGGGTTCTGTCTGTCTCAACATGCTGATCTCCTCTGAGCTCTGTCTGCCTGCCTGTGTGCGTGTGTGTGTGTGTGTGTGTGTGAGAGTGAGTAAGGGCAGTGTACCCACAGCGGCCAGGTTTTCTCAGAGAAATAATCTTTGCAATCAGCAGTATCTGTCGCTACATCATCCCCTACCTCTCCCTCTCTCTCTCCCTCTACTCTCTCTCCTCTTCCCTCTGTCCTCATCTGTCGCCCTCTCAGGAAATCTGCGGGTGTTGAGCTCTTTCTTCCTGCCGGAGAGTGATAGATACTGATCTGGGTTAAGGTCTTTTTCCTTCGCTTCAATTACAGGCCTGTCCTCACAGGGCCCACTGCCTCCCTATCCACCCCTGCTTCTGCTGCCCACCATCTCATTCACTCTTTCTCTCCAATTCTCGACCTATCTCTCTCATAAGCCTTTCCTCTCTCATTCATTTCTCTCATTCCCTCCACGTGTATTGTCTTGAACTTCCATTCTGTGTGTCACTCACTTTCAGTTTCCCATTCCCTCTCTTCCACCTTTCTTTTCTTCTGTCCTTTTCTCTGGGACTGTGTCTCTATCTTTTATTTAGCCTTTGCTGAATTAATGTTATCATGTCTTTTGCCCACTTGATGAAGTTTCATAGTAAAATGAATATAGTTGGAGGTAATTTCTCTTTAAATTCAGCTCTTGGAAAGAACAGGCGCGACGGCAAGGCTGATCCAGAAGGAGCGATGTTTATACTGTATGTTATGTCAGTTGTCAAGGTGATTCTGACTGTTTTCAGCTGGTAAACATGTCATTTCCTACAGTTCAGATTATAATGCATTAATCTACATAATATAGAGGGAACCTCTGAATGTCACACAGTTCACTCACTGTTGGATAATATCAGTACACATATACAGCATTCCCCCTGTAATTTCCTCCCTCCCTCCCTCTCTTCCCTCCCTCCCTCTCTCTGATGGTGGCTTTGGGTAAAATTCAATTACAGTTATGTGCGTTTTCTCCCAGCAGCAGCAGCTAGCAACAGGCCTATGGAAACAGGGAAACTCCCCTCCATATGAGCTGACACTGTTTGTTTCTCCCCAGGCACTCAGATAAGGAAATGTGTCTCTTAGACAAGTGCTCTATCTCTGCCTCCACTCCCATGGAAACGCGTCTTTCCACAGACACAATGTTTCTCTCCCTCTCCACCTGCGCTCTCAGACCTAGTCCAGGAGAAACCTGTCAATATCCCGCCTCGCTTCTTGACTTTCTGTCAATATTCCAGTTTATTCCTGTTTTCTTTCCCACAGCTATAATTGACTACTGCTATGTGTGTGTGTGTGTGTGTGTGTGTTTGTGTACGTATGTACGTGTCGCACCCAGGAAGTAGCCCCATTTACCAGTCCATTCAGTCCAGCACAGAGCACAGCTTTGCAGCTAATGATATAATGGCCTGCTGTGTGAATTCTTTATTGCACCCAATCAGATCTATGACTCCCCGAGTCATTAACTAGCAATAAATTATTCACATTGTTTGTGCGTTTACATTATGTGTGTGTGCTTTTTAAAATTATGTTTATGTGTGAGAGGAAGGGGGTGTAAATGGTTTTGGGTGTATGTAACAGCGTCGTCCCTCATCATGGGCTTGAACCAGGGACCCACTGCACACGTCAACAACAGTCACCCACGAAGCATCGTTACCTATCGCTCCACGAAAGCTACGGCCCTTGCAGAGCATGGGAAACAACTACTTCAAGGTCTCAGAGCGAGTGAAACGCCCTTAGAGTGCGCCGCTAACTATCTAGCCATTTCACACTGGTCGCACGTAGCTGTACAGTATGTATGCTTTCTTTTGTTCAGAGAGAGTGAAAGGGAGCGAGAGAAACACATACACTTAACTTAATGATTCCTAAACTCTCCGTTTATCTCTCTGTTTGTATTTCTGCATGCCTATTGCTCGCAGCATCCCTCTATACCCTCTCTCTCTCTCTCTCTCTCTCTCTCTCTCTCTCTCTCTCTCTCTCTCTCTCTCTCTCTCTCTCTCTCTCTCTCTCTCTCTCTCTCTCTCTCTCTCTCTCTCTCTCTCTCTCTCTCTCTCTCAGTGCTTCAGGCTTCTCTGTAGCACAGGGGAGCCCAGTTATCAGATGAGTTCAACAGTAATGCCTGCTAGTAGCTAATTAACGACTCGGGGAGACAAAGCTTGCAGAAGGCTTCTGGAGAAACTGTACAGAGCTACCCCGTGAAATCATGGTGACCCCTGACCTGCCTGGCCATCATGATGGGAAGGAAGGTGAAGTAGCACCATAACGCACAGCAGGAGAGCAGAGTTACTGCAAAATTGAGGAATCACACAGTGAATATGGAAGTCGATATCAATTGTGTTCCTGGTTGATTTGCTTTTCTTACGACACAGGAAGCCTTGTTTGTTGTGTTGTATTCTCTATCATCTAAAAATATCCATACCTCAAAGCGGTGCCTGCAGTTCTACATTCTCCCCTTTATGATTTGTAGCATCACCTTCTCCCCCATGGTCCTACTGTAGTTCTTACCATTATTTTCTTCTTGTGGCTGTCAACCTAGCTTTTGTTGGGTTAATGCAGTGCAGTGTCATATTATAAATTACTTGGTATACAAGTGAAATCTAATCAAATGGAATTGAACTAAGCATACAGTTGAAGTCGGAAGTTTACATACACCTTAGCCAATTACATTTAAACTCAGTTTGTCACAATTCCTGACATTTAATCCTAGTAAAAATTCCCTGTTTTAGGTCAGTTATCACCACTTAATTTTAAGAATGTGAAATGTCAGAATAATAGTAGAGAGAGTGATTTATTTCAGCTTTGATTTCTTTCATCACATTCCCAGTGGGTCAGAAGTTTACATACACTCAATTAGTATTTAGTAGCATTGCCTTTAAATTGTTTAACTTGGGTCAAACGTTTCAGGTAGCCTTCCACAAGCTTTTTTGCCCATTCCTCCTTACAGAGCTGGTGTAACTGAGTCAGATTTGTAGGCCTCCTTGCTAGCACACGCTTTTTCAGTTCTGCAGGATTTAGGGCGGGGCTTTGTGATGGCCACTCCAATACCTTGACTTTGTCCTTAAGCCATTTTGCCACAACTTTGGAAGTATGTTTGGAGTCATTGTCCATTTTGAAGACCCATTTGTGACCAATTTTTGCCATCTATTTTGTGTAGTGCACCAGTCCGTTCTGCAGCAAAGTACCCCCACAACATGATGCTGCCACCCCTGTGCTTCACGGTTGGGATGGTGTTCTTCGGCTTGCAAGCCTCCCCCTTTTTCCTCCTAACATAACGATGGTCATTATGGCCAAACAGTTCTATTTTTGTTTCATCAGACCAGAGGACATTTCTCCAAAAAGTACAATCGATTTGCACTTTTCGCACTGAAGTATGTTCATCTGTAGGAGACGGAACGTGTCTCCTTCCTGAGCGGTATGATGGCTGCATTGCCCCATGGTGTTTATACTTGCGTACTGGTATTTGTACAGATGAACGTGGTACCTTCAGGTGTTTTGAAATTGCTCACAAGAATGAACCAGACTTGTGGAGGTCTCCAATTATTTCTCTGAGGTCTTGGCTGATTTCTTTTGATTTTCCCATGATGTCAAGCAAAGAGGCTCCGAGTTTGAAGATTGGCCTTGAAATACATCCACAGGTACACCTCCAATTGACTCAAATGATGTCAATCAGATGCTCCTAAAGCCATGACATAATTTTCTGGAATTTTCCAATCTGTTTAAATGCACAGTTAACTTAGTGTTTGTGAACTTCTGACCCACTGGAATTGTGATACAGTGAATTATAAGTTAAATAATCTGTCTGTAAACAATTGTTGGAAAAGTTACTTGTGTCATGCACAAAGTGGATGTCCTAACCAACTTGCCAAAACTATAGTTTGTTGACAAGAAATTTGTGGAGTGGTTGACTCCAACTCCAACCTAAGTGTATGTAAACTTATGACTTCAACTGTATGTAAAGCTACTCACACAACCTTTGACAGAGTCTAACCAACAGAGATACTCACATTTCTTCACTCCCCTTTTTTCCCTCTGTTTTTCTCTCTCTCTGTTCCCTTCTCTCTCCCTGTCTCTCCGTCTCTCTCCCTGTGTCTCTCCATCTCACAGCTGTTTGATGAGATTCTTCCATTGTTGAGTCATCTGGTGCTCACACCAGACAGCAGAAACTAGCGCAACAAATTGACCAGTGTTACCTAGTGTTGATTTTTCAGTGTAACATTCCTAGTGTTGATCCAAGTGTTAAATTAACTCTGTAAGTGTTTCATTACCACTCATTGGTGTAAAATAACCCCAGTGTTTGTGTTATATAACCAGTGTAAAACCACACCCCTCATTTTCATATTTCCCAGCATGCTCTTTTGCTGGTATATTTTACATTTTTATTGTTTGCTTTTCAATATCTTTGTTTTTGCATCTACATTGATTGATTAAGTAGCATTTTCCTTTATTAAAATGACCTAGTATCCTCATGGGTGGAATGTTATTATTATTTTTCCTAATTTCCTAATTCATAAACATACTTTTATTTACGCCGAAAATCAGGTGTTTCTATGTCAAACAGTTTGGTATATTTCAGTCTTCTGTGATGTATATAAAGTGTCATATTGGGATATAAACACAAAATTGAATGCATTATATGCATTATATCTTTATCAAATCAACTTAATGTTATTTGTCACATGCGCCGTATACAACAGGTAGACCTTACTGTGAAATGCTTACTTATAAGCCTTTAACCAACAATGCAGTTTTAAGAAAATAGAGTTAAGAAAATATTTAGTAAAAAATAACACGAGAAAATAACAATAATGAGGCTATTAAAAGTGGGTACCGAGTCAATGTGCTGGGGTACAGGTTAATCGAGGTAATTTGTACATGTAGGTAGGAATGAAGTGACTAGATAATAAACAGCGAGTAGCTGGCCCCAGTGATGTACTGGGCTGTACTCACTACCTTCTGCAGAGCCTTACGGCCAGATGCCGAGCAGTGGCCATACCAGTTGGTGATGCAACCTGTCAGAATGCTCTCGATGGTGCAGCAGTATAACTTTTTATGGATCTGGGGACCCATGCCAAATCGTTTCAGTCTCCTGAGGGGGAAAATTAGTTTTTGTGCCCTCTTCACGACTTTGATGAGTTTAGACCATGATAGTTTGTTGTTGATGTGGACACCAAGGAACTTGAAACTATCGACCCGCTCCACTACAGGCCCGTCGATGTGAATGGGGGTGTGTTCGGCCCTCCTTTTCCTATAGTCCACAAACATCTCCTTTTTCCTGTTGACGTTGAGGGAAAGGTTGTGTCCTGGCACCACACTACCAGGTCTCTGACCTCCTCCCTATAGGCTGTCTCATCATTGTCGGTGATCAGGCCTACTACCGTTGTGTTGTCAGCAAACTTAATGATGGTGTTGGAGTCGTGCTTGGCCACGCATTTGTGGGTGAACAGGGAGTACAGGATGGGCCTCTGTGTTGAGGGTCAGTGTGGCAGATGCGTTGTTGCCTACCCTTACCACCTGGGGGTGGCCCGTCAGGAAATTCAGGATCCAGTTGCAGAGGGAGGTGTTTAGTCCCATGGTTCTTAGCTTAGTGATGATCTTTGTGGGTCACTATGGTGTTGAATGCTGAGCTGTTGTCAATGAATAGCATTCTCACGAAGGTGTTCTTTTTGTCCAGGTGGGAAAGGGCAGTGTGGAGTGAGATTGAGATTGCGTCATCTGTGGATCTGTTGGGGTAGGTATGCAAATTGGAGTGGGTCTAGGGTTTCCGGGATGATGGTGTTTATGTGAGCCATGACCAGTCTTTCAAATCACTTAATGGCTAGCGATGTGAGTGCTACTCGGCGGTCGTCATTTAAGCTGGTTACCTTTGCTTTCTAGGACACAGGGACTATGGTGGTCTACTTTAAACATGTTGGTATTACAGACTCGGTCAGGGAGAGGTTGAAAATGTCAGTGAAGACATGGTACAGGTGTCTTCACACCGGACAGATATCTTGTTGTTAGTTATTCTGGTCATATTGCTACAGACGTGGCTCTTTTTGCATAGTTGCTATGCAAAAGGTCTGGCCGTCTGCTCTAAGCAAAAGGTTGCTATGCAGGCTGAATAACTTTTTTTGTCACTTGCTAGTTTGCTACCCAACTTCAGCTAACTCAGTCAGGTCAAACATTGAGCCTGAAAGGACAGTGCACTAGCTGCATTTTCGTTTGTTAGAGGTTTTTTTCTATTTACATTTACATGATAATGACGTTGATGCGTTGTCTCATCTCGTCTGGGCACAGTTCACTCTAATTATGGTACACAGATGGAAATTCTATATTGAAACATTGCTTCCGAGGTCGGACTGGCAAACAGCGAGGCTTATATTAACCTCCTCTGTACCAAACTAAATGCTATGCTGGAAGCGAGGGGAAATAATGTGCAAGTTGAGTAGAAGAAATGATTCAACAACATGAGCATGATATTCTTATGGAGGCACAGTGATCCCTATCAGATGGAACCATTAGCAGGCATAGTGTGTCTGTGACGGCCAATACAGCATGGCTGGGAATTCTGCTTGTCCAATCAGCATGGCTGGGAATTCTGCTTGTCCAATCAGCATGGCTGGGAATTCTGCTTGTCCAATCAGCATGCAAGCAACCAGTTGTATTATTAATTTTATGCAGCTCAAATATAAATAAAATATATGTTTCTAAGCTAATCAAATCTGTTACTAGCACCCGTTACTGAAATGGTCGTTCCAGTTTAGATGCTTTAGGTAGTCTCATATCTCAGTCTTCCTAACCTGGAAGTCATTCTGAGAACTTGTTCTCAACTTGCCTACCTGGTTAAATAAAGGTGAATTAAATAAATCAAATTAAATTCTGAATGCAAATTGAACACAAATGGCAAATGTTGGATATCCCCACTCTGGTTGGATTCCAATAGGAATTACACATCACTTTACATCCAGCATAATGTGACTTGCAGGCCTGATTTTGCCCGTAAACCATGATTTTCAGCCCATAGTATTAGGGTAAAACAACAACAAAGATTAACCAACGTGCAAATACGTAGCGCACATAGGCACTAACTCTAAACAATATCCCACATCGCAGGTAGGAAAAGGAACACACTAAGTATGATGAGAAAGAATGGCTTTTGTTTGTTTTTGACCAAGCAAGTTTTCTAACCCTGTATGAACAGAGCGAGCCAGGGTCAAACATGTTGGTCAGGGCACGGTCATTGGACATCTACTATAGCCCATAACAGGGGCAATTAAACTCTTACCCTACGAAGTCCGGAGCCTGCTGGTTTTCTGTTCTACCTGATAATTAATTGCACACACCTGGTGTCCCAGGTCTAAATCCGTCCCTGATTAGAGGGGAACAATGAAACAATGCAGTAGAACTGACTTCGAGGTCCAGAGTTGAGTTTGAAGGGCCCATAGCATGGTTCCAATAGGTGTGTTGTTGCTTGTACAGTCAGACATACAAGTCAAAATTTAATGATCAGCCAACAGTACAACAGCATCTCTTCCCCAATCCTCTGATGTATGGGCTGTAGAACAGAGAGCAGCAAGCAAGAAACAGCCAGTGTGTGTGTGTGCTGTGCTGTGCTAATGAAGTCATGTGTGAGCTGAAGCTAAGCACATCCTTATGCCCATGCCTCCCTCAGTCCCTCAGCCGCAGAGAATAATCTGATTGTTCAGAGGATGAAAACACAGATAATGTTATGTCAGTGTGTGTGTGTGTGTGTCCGAGAGGGAGAAGGAGAGAGAGGGAGAGAGAGGCTGTGTAGCTCTGATGGAAAGCAATGGAAAGAGATGATATCTAAGCCCCCTCTGTGTGTGTGTTCCCTAGTGAAATACACTCTCTCTCTCTCTCTCTCTCTCTCTCTGTTTTCTCTCAAGCTTCTCTTCTCTCTCGCCATCTCTTTATCACTTATTTTTGTCTCTCTCTTTGCCCCAGGTGCTGTATAGAATATTTTCTGTGTGTGTAGAGAGTTATGCAGAATGTTTTATAGCTTGTTTTGTCTGTTATATATGACTTTATCTGTCTCTGTTGTGTGTTGTGTTGGCATCTTATGCTATCGTGTTTTTATCTTTAAAGCAAGCTGTTCGTGTGTGTGCTTGCTTGTGTGCGTGCGCATGTGTCGGCCTATATGTGTGTGGAACTCTATGCATCTCGATGGTGTGTTTTGTAGGTCTCTGTTGTGTGTGCATTGTAGTGTTTCGTAGCAGTGTATCAGCCTATTATTGTAACGATGTGCACTGAGAGAAGCAAGTTCAAGGAGTGAGTGTTGTAATAAAATAAACAGAACATAATACAAACCAAGAACCACGAACAACACACAGACATGAAACAGAAACAATGACGCCTGGGGAAGAAACCAAAGGGAGTGACATGTAGGGAAGATAATCAGGGAAGGGATGGAGTCCAGGTGAGTCTGAAGATGCGCATGTGCACATAACGATGGTGACAGGTGTGCACCATAACGAGCAGCTTGATGACCTAGAGGCCAGTAGAGGGAGCACACGTGACAATTACCGTCAAGTAGGCTTGGGTTTTGCTAGGGTGTTGTGGATGGTGGTGTAATGGGTTTTGCTAGGGCGTTGTGGATGGGGGTGTAATGGGTTTTGCTAGGGCGTTGTGGATGGGGGTGTAATGGGTTTTGCTAGGGCGTTGTGGATTGGGGTGTAATGGGTTTTGCTAGGGCGTTGTGGAAGGGGGTGTAATGGGTTTTGCTAGGGCGTTGTGGATGGGGGTGTAATGGGTTTTGCTAGGGCGTTGTGGATGGGGGTGTAATGGGTTTTGCTAGGGCGTTGTGGATGGGGGTGTAATGGGTTTTGCTAGGGCGTTGTGGATGGGGGTGTAATGGGTTTTGCTAGGGCGTTGTGGATGGGGGTGTAATGGGTTTTGCTAGGGCGTTGTGGATGGGGGTGTAATGGGTTTTGCTAGGGCGTTGTGGATGGGGGTGGTGGATGGACATACAGTAATCTGCAAGGTCCGGCTCAGAGGGTCGGATGTTCTATCCCAGTGATAGGGCTTGTTTTGTTTTACCCTATCCCAAACCTTAGCCCTTCGGAATAAATTCCTAAACCTAAGCATGGAGTTGTTTTTGTTTAACTCTATTAATGCCTAAATTAACCAGCAGCGATGCGCCGGCGAAAGCAGCGGAGCAAACCAGGGTGCAGCTGCAGTAGGAGGAGCAAACCAGGGTGCAGCTGCAGTAGGAGGAGCAACCCAGGGTGCAGCTGCAGTAGGAGGAGCAACCCAGGGTGCAGCTGCAGTAGGAGGAGCAACCCAGTGTGCAGCTGCAGTAGGAGGAGCAAACCAGGGTGCAGCTGGAGTAGGAGGAGCAACCCAGGGTGCAGCTGGAGTAGGAGGAGCAACCCAGGGTGCAGCTGGAGTAGGAGGAGCAACCCAGGGTGCAGCTGCAGCAGGAGGAGCAACCCAGGGTGTGGCTGGAGTAGGAGGAGCAACCCAGGGTGCGGCTGGAGTAGGAGGAGCAACCCAGGGTGCGGCTGGAGTAGGAGGAGCAACCCAGAGTGCAGCTGGAGTAGGAGGAGCAACCCAGGGTGCAGCTGGATTAGGAGGAGCAACCCATGGTATTGAAAACACCTCGAGGTTTGACGTTTGGAGCGACTTCGAAAGTCGGTATCTGAAGTCAAATTGGTCAAACCGTGAGATCTTGTTTCTCTGCTGCTCTCCCTCTGTCCATTAGAAGCACTGCTCTCTACCTCAGCTGCTCAGCCACAGCCCATCAGCACTACCAGATAGGAGAGGCCTTGGGGATTACAGAGCAACTGAGCTCCATATCTTCAGATCTTAGCAAACAGCCTAAGCACCTGTAGGATGAAGGCGAACATACCTAAGAGAACTACATTCACACTCTCCATTTAAATCTACATGATCCTTATTCATTTACCTGAAACCAAACATAATACTGTACTTTTGTACATTACCCTTAGCGATCCCAATACAAATAATGGCTTTGGGTTATGTGTGTGTATGTGTGTATTATCTCTGTTTGGCTTTTCCCTGGCCTAGGGGGTGGGGGATTGTGGGGTGTAGATAACGACTCCCAACGTTAATACTACCAGTTCGACCTCAGAATCCACAGTCATCCTTCCATCTAACCCCCTCTCCATCCACCTCTCTCTCGCGCAGCGCTTTCTCTCTCTCTTTTCTCTCTCTTTTCTTACTCTATATCCCTCTCCTTTCCACCTCTCTCTGTTTCTCATTCACCCTCTTACATCCCATTATCTCTACCCCTCTTTGTCTTTCTGCTCTCTATCTCCCTCTCTCCATCCCTCCTCCCCTCCCCCTCTCTTTCTCCTGTCTTTCTGTAGGGCTAATCCTCCTGTGTGGTCTCTTAGCTGGATAAACTGTTCTCCATCCGTCCTCTTTATTATAGGATTTACACTACCACCCGTTCACATCCCCTCCCCTCTCCCTTCAGACCTCTCAGGTTCCAGCTGCTAAAGGACTAAAGGGCCCTTCACTCAGAGGACATCAAATGTGGTCACTCACTGAACGAGTGCTGCTCATTTGGTTGGGGAGAGGGGAGGCGGGGAGTAGATTCTTGTTCTTCAGATGGATTATAGCTAGATGTATTCCAAAATAATGGAAGCGTTCAACCATTTATTGCACTGAATACTTTGTGTGATGGCTTCTGGGTGTGTGTTTGTGTCTGACCTGCGTCAAGTACAAATTTGCCCACTCTTCATTTTTAGGATGTTGTGTGTGTGTGTGTGTGTGTGTGTGTGTGCACCTCCACGAAGAGGGTGGAAACGCCACTATAGATTTCCAATTTTGAAAAGAGGGGTGAGGTGTTGGGCAGAGAGGTCAGTAGAGGGGGAGGAAAGGAGAGATGGAGGAGAGCAAGCTAGATGTGAGTCAGAGAGGAGGGAGAGATTTGGAGAGAAGGGAGAGATGGATAGCAAAATGATGGTGAGTAAGATATGGAGAAGAGAGTGGACAATCAAGAGAAGGTTGAAAGAGGGAGGAGTGAATAGAACCTGGGGGTAGGTGAATTTCACCTGTGATTAATAGAATCCCAAATATATAAGCCTAACCACACACACACACACACACACACACACACACACACACACACACACACACACACACACACACACACACAAACACACACACACACACACACACACACACACACACACACACACACACACACACACACACACACACACACACACACACACACACACACACACACACACACACACTCCTATTGATGCAGTCAGTTAACAGCACATAGCTACTGATAGCAATGCTCTGGCACAGATGGTGGAGATTGATTGACATAAGTGATTAGGGTCATATCCTGTACAGAGGACATGAGGGCTGTTACACTGACAAAACCCCTTTACCTCCGTCCCTCACCCCTCCTTCTCACCATGTCCCTGCATCACTCCCCCTCAGTCCACAAGTTACTCATTCCTTCCTTGTACAACCCCACATCACCCTACTCTGTGTGTTTGTGTCTGTCTGTCTGTCTGTCTCTCTCTCCCTCTCTCACTTTCATTGTTGCACTCTATCTCTCCTTCACTGTCTTTCTCTCTCTGTGTCTCTGTGCATGGATGATTGAACTAAGCAACAGTACAGGTACAGCCAGGAAAGTCTCAAAGGTGGAGTAATGCCTTCACTGGTGTGTGAGAGTGTGTGTGTACTGTGGGCCCATTCTCAGGGTAATCACCATTCTAATCTGTCTGTGCCTCGTTGACATTAAAGCTCTCATTAGCACCGGAGCACCTCTCTGTTTGCTTTAGTGTTTGTGTGGTGTCTTTTTGTTTTGCACTATTTCTCGTTCTCTGTGTATCTATCATAGAATAATATACATACATTCATTACAGAGATTTTTTTCCCCAAAAGTCATTGGTTTGATTCCTGGCATATAGTATTCCACAATATTAAATGATTTAATGAAGAAAATGAATTATATTCTCCCTCTCTTCCTCGTTACAAGAGAGTGCTCTTTTCCACTCACTCTAAACTGTGTGAGGCTGGAAGAGAGAATGAGTGAGGGAGAGAGGAGGTAAGGAGAAGAAAAAGAGATGGAGTTATAGCATGTTTGAGAGAGAGCGAGGAGGGTAGGTAAGGAGGGAGGGTGAGTTGGGTTACTATGGTAACAGGAAACAGGCGCCAGATTGGAGAGAGAGAAAGAGAGAGGGCGAGAGCGAGAGTGAGGGGTCGGTGAGTCTGCTGTATTGAGTGTAGCCTGGAATGAATGGGAAGTCTCTATCTTGTTATTCCTTCCTTAACTTACAAACCATGTTAGCCTTCCTATCCATGCCCAATCCTTTTAGTTTGTTATCCTTACCAAGCTTACCAGCTCATTGTCCTATCCTTACCAAACCACCTTTTGTCCACTGCTTACCCTGTGGTTGCTTTGCTGCTTTCACATTGAGCAGCTAGCATTTACATTTTGAAGTAGAGTTGTTGCTGCTAAAACACTAATCCCAGGTACATGTGGGTAGTGCTAAGTGTTTCTGCTTGCACACTGAGTTACACTTGGATGTAGAGTGTTTTTGCTAACACCAAAAGCAAAGGTACATTTGGCTGTAGTTTGTTACTAGCACACAAAGCACAGCTACTTTTGGGTAAAGATGTTTGCTGCTTGTACACACAGGTGTGTTATGTTTGTGCTGTAAATGAGAGATGAAAAAAAGGAAGAGAGAATGACAGAAGGAAAGAGATATGTGGGGCAGGGGATGATAGAAGTGTCTGTATCCAGGCCTCCAACTGTCTGAATTCACACCTTTCAATCCCAGCACCTCACATTAGCACCTGGGCTACATCCAGCCTAGCATGCTACAGTAAAACATAGCCACACTAGTCTACTGTTTAACATGGGACTGGGCTACAGCTAGCCTAGCATGCTACAGTAACACATAGCCACACTAGTCTACTGTTTAACATGGGACTGGGCTACAGCTAGCCTAGCATGCTACAGTAACACATAGCCACACTAGTCTACTGTTTAACATGGGACTGGGCTACAGCTAGCCTAGTATGCTAAAACTCAGCGGCACTGAGTGTGTGTGGTCACATACACATATTTAGCAGATGGTATTGCGGGTGAAGTGAAATGCTTGTATCCCTAGCTCCAACAGTGCAGTAGTATCTAACAATTCACAACAATACACACAAATCTAAAAGTAAAATCATGGAATTAAGAAATATATAACTAATAGGACGAGCAATGTCGGAGTGGTATTGTCTAAAATGCAGTGGAATAGAATACAGTATATACATATGATATGAGTAAAGCAGCATGTAATAATTATTAAAGTGACTAGCGTTCCATTATTAAAGTGACCAGTGATTCCATGTCTATGTATATAGGGCAGCGGGCTAGTAATGGCTATTTAACACTCTGATGGCCTTGAGATAGAACGTGTTTTTCAGTCTCTCGTTCCAGCTTTGATGCACCTGTTCTGACCTCGCCTTCTGGATGATAGTGGGGTGAACAGGAAATGGTGTGGGTTGTTGATGTCCTTGATTATCTTTTTAGCCCTCCTGTGACATTGGGTGCTGTAGCTGTCCTGGAGGGCAGGCATTGTGCCCCTGGTGATGCGTTAGGCAGACCGCACCACCCTCTGTAGAGCCCTGTGGTTGCGGACAGTACAGTTGCTGTACCAGGTCGGTGATACAGCCCGACAGGATGCTCTCAATTGTGCATCTGTAAAAATTTGTGAGGGTCTTAGGGGCCAAGCCACATTTCCTCAGGCTCCTGAGGTTGAAGAGGCAATGTTTCACCTTCTTCACCACACTGTCTGTGTGGGTGGACCCTTTCAGATCATCAGTGATATGTACGCCGAGGACCTTGAAGCTTCCACCTTCTCCACTGCTGTCCCGTCAATGTGGATAGGGGCGTGCTCCCTCTGCTTATTCATGAAGTCCACGATCAGCTCCTTTATTTTGTTGGCGTTGAGGGAGGTTATTTTCCTAGCACCACTCCACCAGGGCCCTCACCTCCTCCCTGTAGGCTGTCTCGTCATTGTTGGTAATCAGGCCTACTATGGTTGTGTCGTATGCAAAGTGAATGATTGGAGACGTGTGTGGCCACGCAGTCATGGATGAACAGGGAGTACAGGAGGGGGCTGAGCACGCACCCTTGTGGGTCCCCTGTGTTGAGGATCAGTGAAGTGGAGGTGTTGTTTCCTTCCTTCACCACCTGGGGAGGGCCCAACAGGATGTCCTGGACCCAGTTGCACAGGGCGGGTTTCAGACCCAGGGCCCTGAGCTTGATGATGAGCTTGGAGGGTACTATGGTGTTGAAGGCTGAGCTATAGTCAATGAACAGCATTATTACTTAGGTATTCTTCTTGTCCAGATGGGATAGGTCATTGTGCAGTGCAATGGTGAATGCATCGTCTGTGGATCTATTGGGGCGGTAAGCAAATGGAAGTGGGTCATGGTGTGAGGTGATATGATCCTTAACTAGCCTCTCAAATCACTTCATGATTACAGAAGTGCGGGCGATAGTCATTTAGTTCAGTTACCTTTGCTTTCTTGGGTACAGGAACAATGGTTGACATCCTGAAGCAAGTGGGGACAGCAGACTGGGATAGGGAGAGATTGAATATGTCCGTAAACACACCAGTCAGCTGGTCTGTGCATGCCCTGAGGACACGGCTAGGGAGGCCGTCTGGGCCGGCAGACTTTCGAGGGTTAACACGCTTAAATGTCTTACTCACGTCGGCCGAGAGCCCACAGTCCTTGGGAGTGGGCCACGGCGATGGCACTGGGTTATCCTCAAAGTGGGTGAAGAAGGTGTTTAGCTTGTCCGGGAGTAAGACGTCAGTGTTTGCGACATGGCTGGTTTTCCCTTTGTTATCCGTGATTATCTGTAGACCCTGCCACATACGTCTCGTGTCTGAGCTGTTGAATTGCGACTCCACTTTGTCTTTGTACTGACATTTTTGCCTGTTTCATTGCCTTACGGAGGGAATAACTACACTGTTTGTATTTAACCATATTCGCGCTTTCAGTTTACTGCGAATGCTGTCATCTATCGAAGGTTTCAGATTTGGGTAGGTTTTAATTGTCACAGTGGGAACAACATCCCCTATATACTTCCTGATGAACTCCGTCAATGTGTCCGTGTATACATCAATGTTATTCTCCGAAACTACCCGAAACATATCCCAGGCCGCCTGATCAAAACAATCTTGAAGCATGGATTCCGATTGGTCAGACCAGCGTTGAATAGACCTTAGCATGGGTACTTCAGTGGATGAGTTTCTGCCTATTGGAAGGGAGGAGAAAAATGGAGTTGTGATCTGATTTGCCGAAGGGAGGGCGGGGGAAAGCCTTGTAGGCATCCCGGAAGAGAGAATAGCAGTGGTCGAGTTTTTTCCCATCATGAGTACTACAGTCAATGTGTTGATAAAAAAAATTTGCTTTGTTAAAATGCCCAGCTACAATAAATGCAGCCTCAGGATATGTTGTTTTCAGTTTTCATAAAATTCTTTATTGTTCCCTGAGGGCCGTCGTGGTATCGGCTTGAGGGGGAAAATACACGGCTGTGACTATCTAACAGAAGATAATTCTCTTGGGAGGTAATACAGTCGGCATTTGATTGTGAGGTATTCTAGGTCCGTTGACCAAAAGGACTTGAGTTTCTGTACGTTATCACAATCACACCATGAGTAGTTAATCATGAAACATGTACCACTGTCCTTCTTCTTCCAGTAATGTTTTTTATTCCTTTCTGTGCAATCCACTGAGAACCCAGCTGGTTGTATGTACGGGGACGGTATATCCGGAGAGAGCCATGATTCTGTGAAACAGAGTATGTTATAGTCCCTGATGTCTCTCTGGAGATCCTTGCCCTGAGCTCGTCTACTTTATTGTCCAGAGACTTAACATTAGCGAGTAATATATTCGGAAGTGGTGGATGGTATGCCCGCCTCCTGAGTCGGACTAGAAGTTCATTCCGAATA
Organism: Oncorhynchus kisutch; assembly: GCF_002021735.2. Classification (NCBI taxonomy): domain Eukaryota; kingdom Metazoa; phylum Chordata; class Actinopteri; order Salmoniformes; family Salmonidae; genus Oncorhynchus; species Oncorhynchus kisutch. Next base: position 24,257,793 of record NC_034199.2, read on the forward strand.
CCTCTTCTCCGCTGACGGTGTCTTGAAGCAGCCTATGGGGTACGTTCAACTGCCCTGGGGGTTGCGAACAAAGGATCCAAGTCATATTCCTGGTCGTAATGCTGGGGAGTTACCGCCGCTCTGATATTCCAAAGCTATTTCCGTCTGTATGTAGTAACACAAAAAACTTTCTTGGCTAATAATGTAAGAAATAACACACAAAAAAACTAAATACTGCAAAGTTACTTAGGAGCTCGAAGTGGAGCTTCCATGTCTGTCAGCATCCATCTTTTAACATGGGACTGGGCTACAGCTAGCCTAACATGCTAACACACATGCTAACACAAAGCCACACTACTATTCTGTTTAACATTGGACTGGGCTACCGCTAATCTAGTGCGCTAACACACAGCCATACTACTCTACTGATGAACATGGGACTGGGATACATCTAGCTTAGCATGCTAAGACACAGCCACACTACTATTCTGTTAAACATGAGACTGGGTGGCAGGTAACCTAGTGGTTAGAGCGTTGGGCCAGTAACCAAAAGGCAGTTAACCCACTATTCCCCGGGCGACGAAGATGTGGATGTGCATTAAGGCAGCCCCCAGCACCTCTCTGATTCAGAGGGGTTGGGTTAAATGCGGAAGACACATTTCAGTTAAAGGCATTCAGTTGTACAACTGACTAGGTTGTCCTTTCCCTTTCCATTGTTTAACATGGGACTGGGCTACAGTTAGCCTAGCAGGCTAACACACAGCCGCATATTGCTATAATATAGCTACACTGCTGCACTACTAAGACTTCACTGTTAGTGGTGGTTGGTGTATGTCTATGTTTTTGTGTTTCTCGAAAGAGAAAGAGAGTCAGAAAGGTAGAGCGATTGTAAGAGAGGGAGAACAGCAAGGGAACGTGATAGAAAAAGAGGGACTGAGGGTTGAGGGTGTGATGGAAAGATAGAGGGAAAATAGAGAACAGAACGGCAGGGAGAGAAACAGAAAGATCGAGAGAGAGAGAGAGTTTGTGAAATACGGAGATGTGGCAAGAGAGTGATGTTACAGAACAGATCCATCAGGCTTGTCTGTAGTGTCCTTGGTGACGCAGATTGGCTGTTTTTCTGCAGCAGGAAAATTGTGAGAAGAGCAGAAAGAGAGAGAGGAGAGTCAGCCATCCTCTCTGTCTAGGGTCAGTGGCTGGCGCTCAGACTGGAATTTAGGGACATTGGGATTGGGACTTGTGAAAAGTTGTTTCAATTGCTTGGTGAAATTGGGTCTCTGATTTGCATATGCTGCATCCTATCTGCAGTGCCTGTTCTGCTGTAAGGTGGCTGACGGCAGGGTTTGATGGCTGGAGCTGGGACTGCTGTTGGACTGGAGGTTGGGTGTTTGGAGTCTTTGGCTGGATCTGAAGATAAGGATTGGGATTAAAGCTGGCAACCTGGAATAATGGGTCTCATGGGGAATGTGGGAATGTGGGGCCTGAAGGTTGAGGGTTAGGGGTAGAAGTTTGGGCTGAGGCTGGCACACAGGGATCAGGTGAGAAGAGACCCATGGACCATTAGCTGACATTTTGAGTTCACACTCTCTCCAGGGCTTTGTCTCTTTTTCCTCCCTCTCTCTCTCTCTCTCTCTCTCTCTCTCTCTCTCGCTCTCTCTCTCTCTCTCTCTCTCTCTCTCTCTCTCTCTCATAAACAGACACAATAGGAGGCCTATAGCATTCTGGGCTGTTTTCCAACTGGTTGTTTTCTCTCTGGTGGCTGTGTTTTATTAGCCCAGCTCTACTGTAGCTAAAGAAACAATGCTACTGAAACCCGGCCAGCTTAATGGTAGGGAATAAGTGTATTGTCCTCTTGTAACACAAAATGAGCAAGCTCACTCAGTCATAGTCAGATTGATAATCAAATCGCTCCCTCTCTCTTCTAGCGAGAAACTAGGATATATTCAGTTTTACATGATCATGGATACAGCTATGACCAATGGGGTATCAAACCCAGGTTGTATGCATGCCTTCTTATCCCACTGGCTCCCAGTGCAAACGCAAGTCTTCAGGTCTAAGGCAAAGTTGCTCATCATAAAAGCATAGTTTATTGAAACACAACCGCTACACAAACAAATGACCTTGGTGCTTGGGATAAGGAAGCAGGAAGTTGCTATTCTATTTGGCGCCAATTCAAACTCGATTTTTCTATTTAATTCATGTCTTTCATACGCAATTCTCAGTATTTGGTATTCAGACGTAACTTTTTCACAACCGCTGAAAACCTTCCCACTTGCTGGTCAACAAATTGTCTCATGGAGTTTTCTTTCAACAGGGTTTTCTGTACATTTGTCTTAAGGCATCCCTTTAAATAAGGTGTTCCTTTTAGTTTGGATTTTGTCGAAAGACTCACAAGAATATATTGAGATAACGGGTTCAGATTATTAGGGATCAATGAAAGAAAGCCATCTAAATACAGTATATGCATATTCATCTCTGTTTCAGCACCAATTGGTAGATTAGAAAAATGATCGAGATTATCAGAGAGATTAGATTATTTAGGTTTAGGAAAGTATTTATTAATCATAACTAACAGGTTTGGAGAGCCTTTACGCACGAAAGGAAGAAAACGGTGGTTTGATTCATTCTGAAAATTGCCACAATTAGTTTAAATAGAATTATAATAGGGAGAATAGTGTACAATAGTAGGCTATACCCTAGTCTTTTACCTGCACTAACCATGCGTGATGAAATGGCCAAGTATTGCAACATGCTTCGGGTTCAAACTGTTAAGGTTTGGTCTGCGCTCTGCTCCATAACGATTGAATTAGCCAACATGTCTTTTTTTAATATTATCAACTGTTACTAATGATCCTCAGCAACGACCACACAGCCATGAGGAAGCACATGACGATAAACAAAACAATATAATTAAATGGAATGATAATGTAGGCTACCCAAGCAAGAAAGCATGTTTATTTTGATATATTAGTTTTAATATTCGAAAGTATACTTAAATGTAGTAAAAATGTTAATAATATACTTCAAATACAATATGTATTTTTCTAGTATATCTTAAGTATACTATAAATATAATATCTTTACACTTCAACACACTTATTGAAAGTGTGCTTTAAATGAATTGTTTTTCAATCTTTCAGTATACTATAAATATACTATCATAAACCTTCAATACACTTATTAAAAGTATATTTTATATTCATTGTTTTTCAGTCTTTAAGTATAATATATGTTTACTGTAATTAAACTTAAACACACTCATTAAAACTGTACTTCAATTTCAAACGCTTTAATTGTAATTTAGTATATTCATTCAAAATAAAAAAAGTAAAAAAAAGAGAGAAAAAAGAGAGTAAAATAAAGAGAGAAGAAGATTAATAAAAATGTGATTACTTAGTTCAGGAGTAAAATTTGGTTGAACAAATCACATAATACGTTCCATGGACTCAGTGTGAAATAATAGGGGTTGACATGATATTTTTTATGACTAACCCTTCCTCTGTCCCCCATACATACAACATATGTAAGGTCCCTCAGTCAAGTATTGCATTTCAAGCATAGATTCAACTACAAGGACCAGGGAGCCTTTCGAAAGCCTCATACAACGGCATTGATTGGTAGATCAGTAACAATATCAAATCAGACATTTAATATCTCTTTAAGCATGGCCAATTTAATAATTATGCTGTGGATTATGTTTTAAACCACCAAGGATACAGTCGTCCTTACGAACTGAGCTGCAGGACAGGAATGAAACTGCTCAGGGATGTTGCCATGAGGCCATTGGTGATGGTAAAACAGTTACGGAGTTTAATGGCTGTGATGGGAGAAAGCTGAGGATGGATCAACAACATTGTAGTGACTCCACAATAATGATTAAAATTACAGAGTGATAATAATAATACAAATATACAGAATACAAATATTACAAAACATACATATTGTATGCAACACAGCACTAATGTAAAACTTTGGGGCCTAAATGCAAAGCTTTATGTTTGGGACAAATCCAACACAACACATCACATCACATCCACTGCCGCCTTATTTTCAAGCTTGGTGGTGGCTGCATCATGGTATGGGTATGCTTGACATCGACAAATACTGGGGAGTTTTTCTGGATAAAAATATTTTATTTTTAGTTTTTGATTTGTTAAAAAAGTTTGAAATATCCAATAAATGTCGTTCCACTTCATGATTGTGTCCCACTTGTTGTTGATTCTTCACAAAAAAATAGAGTTTTATATCTTTATGTTTGAAGCCTGAAATGTGGCAAAAGGTTGCAAAGTTCAAGGGGACCGAATACTTTCGCAAGGCACTGTATATGTGCTTTCTTGAGCAGGGGGACCTTGCGGGCGCTGCAGAATTTCAGTCCTTCACAGCGTAGTGTGTCACCAATTGTTTTCTTGGTGACTATGGTCCCAGCTGGTACGAGATCATTGACAAGATCCTCCCGTGTTGTTCTAGGCAGATTCCCCACCGTTATCATGATCATTGCATCTCCACAAGGTGAGATCTTGCATGGAGCCCCAGGCCGAGGGGGGATTAACAGTTCCTTTGTGTTTCTTGTCACCTTCTCACCAAGCAGCTTGGCGATGGTCTTGTAGCCCATTCCAGCCTTGTCTACAATCTTGTCCCTGACATCCTTGGAGAACTCTTTGGTCTTGGCCATGGTGGAGAGTTTGGAATCTGATTGATTGCTTCTGTGGACAGGTGTCTTTTATACAGGTAACAAACTGAGATTAGGAGCACTCCCTTTAAGAGTTTGCTCCTAATCTCAGCTCGTTACCTGTATAAAAGACACCTGGGAGACAAATACTTATTTCCCTCATTAAAATGCAAATCAATTTATAAAATTTTTGACATGCGTTTTTCTGGATTGTTGTTGTTATTCTGTCTCTCACTGTTCAAATAAACCATTAAAATGATAGACTGATCATTTCTTTGTCAGTGGGCAAACATACAAAATCAGCAGGGGATCACTGTACATCTTGACAGAGCTTGCAGAATTCTGAAAATAATAAAGGGCTAATATTGCACAATGAAAAGCTGTTAGAGACTCACCCGAGAAGACTCACCGCTGTGATACATGTTTCTAGGGAGCTGAATACTGACCCAGGGAGCTGAATACTTATGCAACAACTATATTTTAGTTATTTATTTCCTATCAACCTTTTTTTTAAATAGAACTCTTCTACTTTGAGATTTTGTGTAGATTGTTGACCAAAAAATACAATGATATCCATTTTAATTCCACAAAATGTGAATATATTCAAGGGGTATGAATACTTTTGCAAGGCACCTTAGGTTCAGTGACAACAATTGGTTTTGAAATACTATTCATGTTCAGAAGAGCACAGATAAAGTTGACAATGATAACGATTGTTTATTGCACAGCTGAGGAACATGAGAGTATACTCCTGAGAGTATACTTTCTCATACTGTAACTTAAGAAAATATAAATAAGTATACTTTCAAAACTTAAATGTCCACAAAATTGATTTAAAGTATACTTTCAAAAACACGTGTACAAAAATGTGCATATTCCACACCATCCTTTTCTTCAGGTGAAGTTTTGATTCATAATAAGATACTGTTCATCATATTTAGTTTATTCAAATGTTTGATGTTCATTTTCAAACTGAATAATGGGCTTACCTAGCTTTGATCATTGGCTCTTGCTATAAATCTTCTTAGGGATAGCCGCCCTTTTTTTCTTTTGCCTAAAAAGACTTACCCAAATCTAACTGCCTGTAGCTCAGGCCCAGAACCAAGGATATGCATATTCTTGGTATCATTTGAAAGAAAACACTCTGAAGTTTGTGTAAATGTGAATTGAATGTAGGAGAATATAACACAATAGATCTGGTAGAATAAAATACAAATAAAATAAAATTATTTTTTTTTACCACCATCTTTGAAATGCAACAGAAAGGTCCCAGTTCTAGCCATCACTCTGGTTGTAAATCCGATGGTGTCCACAAGATGGCAGCAGTGTATGTGAAAAGTTTCAGACAAATAACTAAGTATGAGCGAACTACATGACATTTAGTGTGAAGTCACCCAGGTACATTTGGGCAAATCGTGAAGGAGACATTTGCATTCATATTACATTTTTCTGCAAGAATATTTTCAGTATTAGTAGCCATATTATAAGTTCAACATTTGCAAAACAACCACTTTTAATAACTTCATAACTCTGAATATTATTATAATTTTTGCCCAAAAGGAAAAGGCATGCTGTCGTACAAGGTTAGTAACTACATTTTACGACAGATACAGGGTTTCCAGACACTCCCGTAAAGCCCAGCTCATTGGTTATCTAGCTATCTTTGTTTGACCCCGATAGCCGCTTGTTTGACAAAGTTAGAGTCGTTCAAGTGAAGACCACCCGCGTCATCGGCGTGCCATGGAGGCGTCGCTCTCTAACCAAATATGGTGTCCGAAAGGATAATAATATAGTGCAGTCTGGTTACGTTCTAGGATCTCTGAGGAATACATACAAACATGATTTGACTGGTTGAAACAACGTTCAGGGTTAGATTTTCACAGATGCCTTGCTTTGCAAATTGAATGAGTGGAAATACAAATCGATCGAGCATGCTATATGGACCATTTTAGTATATGAAAAATAAATTTATCTAACAAAACGACACTTCATGTTATCTCTGGGATACTTTTGATGATAAATCAGAGCAAGATTTCAGAATGTAAGTACACATTCAGAGGTGAATTTATCAAACCTATCTCAGTGAAAGTGTTTTGTTAGGAGCTCTCCTCAAACAATAGCATGGCATGTTTTCACAGTAATAGCTAGTGTAAATTGGACAGTGTAGTTGTAACAACACGAATTTAACCTTTCAGCCGATATATGTAGCGACATTTGTTGTTTCTCTAAAATCTGCGATCGTGACATAACGCGCTGCATGATTTACAATCGATCCCTAATTTGACCAAGTTGTAAATTCCAGTGCAGGGAGAATGGTGTTATTTCTATCGGGGGGAAAAGTATTTTATTTTACTTGGAACTGGTAGGTTTGCTTGTACTCGTTCATGGTTTCCTGATGTGCAAAGGTGATTGAATTATTAGGGAATTAAGTCAAGGTCAGAATATATCTGTTGACACACCTCCTCCTCACATTCAAACATTAGATCTCCACCCCAAACGAATAGCCTGGGAAAAACATGCTATTCTCATGCTTATGTTCAAGGTCAGAATACAAGTGAAGAGAAACGTGTATAGAAAGGGAATTAGGTTCCATTTACACGCTCTTAACTCAGGTCAGAATTCCCCCCTTTGTGTGCCTGCCCTGCTTTTTCTTTCTTCATTCTCTCAGTGGAGTCCTCTTTGATAACCATAAAGGACTAATGAATTATGCAAACATTATAAAATACTTCAGTTACTATGGCAATAAATGACAGTGTGAGAGTGTTTTCCTGATTGGGTAACTGGGAGTGGTGTGGTGAGGGTGTGTGAGGAAAGAGGTGTCTGTGAAGAAAGGAGGGTGTGTGAGAGAGAAAGCGTGTGTGCGTACGTGCGAGTGTGTATGTGTATATGTATGTATGTATGTGTGTGTGTGTATGTGTGAGAGGCAATGAGTAAGGACATGACGGAAGGACATTATGGTGCAGCCAAGGGCACTCTGAGAGCTCATTACAATGCAGACTCACTGAGAAGAGAACTCTCTGTCTTCCTCCCTCCCCCTCTTTCTCTCTCGCTCTCCGGAATGTCCTACTTACATATCTGCAGCTCCAGTAATTAGTGCATTCCTCTCAGTGTGCAGTCTACTGCTGGGCAACAGTTAGAAGAGCAGGGAGGTCAACTCAGAAATGACCACTAAGATGACGGACAGCTCTCCTGAGCTCTATATGTTTGTCCAGCACATTACTGTGTGAGTGTGCGAGAGAGCGTGTGATAGCGTGTGAGAGAGAGAAATGGAGAGAGAGAGAGAGAGAGGCGGGGAGAGAGGGAGGGATACAGTGAGTGTGTGCGTACATACGTGTGTGTGTGTGGGTGGGTGGGTGAGTGGGTGGGTGAGTGGGTGGGTGTGAGGTGAGGTGAGGTGAGTGCATATATGATGTATGGAAGATATTAAAGCCTGTGATTTAGAGTCCAGTACCGGTCGGTGACCATGGCAGTCAGCTCTCTCTGTGTGTGTGTGTGTGTGTGTGTGTGTGTGTGTGTGTGTGTGTGTGTGTGTGTGTGTGTGTGTGTGTGTGTGTGTGTGTGATAGCTCCAGGATGGCAAGCAGATGGAATATTACTGGCAGATATGTAATATCGCTGTGGAAATAGATGGCCGTATGAATACATGAGAACCTGAACCTCTGAATATCATTTACAATGTTGGGATTTAATATCACACCCTTTACTATCAATATTTAGTTTATTTACAGTATTTAAAGTGTTACTTGTTACCATGAGTCCCTTAATGTAAATTAAAGGTAAGGTAGAGGAAAACCACAACATAGAATATTAGCTATTTTTGAATGTTTTGAGCTTTGCACTATATCTGTAATGTCCCTGTAAAAATAACAGGTGAACTTCTACACAGGTGCAAACGCTTCATAAATATGGCCTTGATGTTTCTCACTGACTTGTGATCAGGTGGGATGTGAAGCACAGTGCAAGGGGTTAGTATATACAGCTCATTTTCCAGTGTTAAATCAACAATGAAAGAGTGAGACCATATACACACTGGAACCAGTGTTAAAATAACACACTGTGTTATTAGTGTAAAACCTTAATCAAATATTTCCCAAAATGCCTTACCTTTCTAGCAAATTGTAGAGTTACCATACATGACTATGTTTGTTAGTGACAGAGACATGGTTGTTGCATTCATACATTTTCGGTCTTATGGGCTTCACCGAGTGAGATCCCAAGCGCATTTGTTATCTTTAAAAAAAAACTACTATACTCATTTCATAAGGTCTGATTGTTTTGTGATGGGAAACAGAGACTTTCTGAAGGCTTCAGCACTTTCACCAAATTGTGCTGAAAAATAGACCACTCTGAGCTTCATTATGTGTTCACAATGCACATTAGTGACATCTGCTGGTCATCAATAAATAGCAACGTGTGATTATTATACTTATTTATTATCCACTGTTTTCAGTGGCGCAGTGGTAAGTCGTAGGCTTTAGTACCCTATAATCAGCTGGAATGCCAGGTTTACATCATGCTTTACTATTATTAAAATGAATCCAATGCATTATTTAGGATGCTTAAGACAGAAGCTTATATAATACTAATAAAACAAATTATTTGAACAACAGTGCAGAAAGTGTGGTTTCACATAAAATAATTTTCAAATACCCTTACGTCCCTGACTGTTCCATAGTTCCACACTCTACCTGTTAAGCTACAGGACAAACTTTTAGCGCAAAAATTGAATTATATTTGTAAGTACGATGTGTAGTAGAGGTCGGTGTTTGAAAGAGGCTTGGAATCGAAGAAAGCACCGAAACAACAGCGAAATTGGTGGGATCTCGCACTTTGCAACACACACTTTGAAAATGCACATGATCAAACGAAGCTTCAGATGTCATTCGTAAAGTACTTCTGATAACGTGATACACATATCGGGACACTGTTTTGAAATTAGCTGCTTAGTGATTTCGTGGCATGCCTCGAGCTTTGGGACTCCAGTATCAAACGAAACATCACTACTTATTTTGAGGGCTTAGTTTTACCCTATACAAGGGCCTGAAACTCACACGCATCACTGTGAACCAAAACCACAACCATTATTATCATATTTCCCATCATGCTCGATTGTGGGTAGATTTTTTTAATTGTTTGTTTCAAGATCTACAGTGGGGCAAAAAAATATTTAGTTCCCCCACTTAAGTTCCCCCACTTAAAAAGATGAGAGAGGCCTGTCATTTTCATCATAGGTACACTTCAACTATGACAAACAAAATGAGAGAAAAAAATCCTGAAAACCACATTGTAGGATTTTTTATGAATTTATTTGCAAATTATGGTGGAAAATAAGTATTTGGTCACCTGCAAACAAGCAAGATTTCTGGCTCTCACAGACCTGTAACTTCTTCTTTAAGAGGCTCCTCTGTCCTCCACTCGTTACCTGTATTAATGGCACCTGTTTGAACTTGTTATCAGTATAAAAGACACCTGTCCACAACCTCAAACAGTCACACTCCAAACTCCACTATGGCCAAGACCAAGAGCTGTCAAAGGACACCAGAAACAAAATTGTAGACCTGCACCAGGCTGGGAAGACTGAATCTGCAATAGGTAAGCAGCTTGGTTTGAAGAAATCAACTGTGGGAGCAATTATTAGGAAATGGAAGACATACAAGACCACTGATAATCTCCCTCAATCTGGGGCTCCACGCAAGATCTCACCCTGTGGGGTCAAAATGATCACAAGAATGGTGAGCAAAAATCCCAGAACCACACGGGGGGACCTAGTGATTGACCTGCAGAGAGCTGGGACCAAAGTACCAAAGCCTACCATCAGTAACACACTACGCCGCCAGGGACTCAAATCCTGCAGTGCCAGACGTGTCCCCCTGCTTAAGGCAGTACATGTCCAGGCCCAATGAGTCCACCTGTGGTAAATTCAATTGAATGCACATCATTTGGAAAGGCACACACCTGTCTATGTAAAGTCCCACAGTTGACAGTGCATGTCAGAACAAAAACCTAGCCATGAGGTTGAAGGAATTGTCCGTAGAGCTCAGAGACAGGAATGTGTCGAGGCACAGATCTGGAGAAGTGTACCAAAACATTTCTAAAGCTTTGGTCCCCAAGAACACATCTTTCTTAAATGGAAGAAATTTGGAACCACCAAGACTCTTCCTAGAGCTGGCCGCCCGGCCATACTGAGCAATCGGGTGAGAAGGGCCTTAGTCAGGGAGGTGACCAAGAACCCGATGGTCACTGTGACAGAGCTCCAGAGTTCCTCTGTGGAGATGGGAGAACCTTTCAGAAGGACAACCATCTCTGCAGCACTCCACCAATTAGGCCTTTATTGTAAAGTGGCCAACCGGAAGCCATTCCTCAGTAAAAGGCTACCCGCTCGGAGTTTGCCAAAAGGCACCTGAAGACTCTCAGACCATGAGAAACAAGATTCTCTGTTCTGATGAAACCAGGATTGAACTCTTTGGCCTGAATGCCAAACATCACGTCTAGAGGAAACCTGGCACCATCCCTACGGTGAAGTTGGTGGTGGCAGCATCATGCTGTGGGGATGTTTTTTATATACTTGTCAGGATCAAGGGAAAAAATTTAGCAAAGTACAGAAAGATCCTTGATGAAAACCTTCTCCAGAATGCTCAGGACCTCATACTGGGTCAAAGGTTCACCTTCCAATAGGACAACAACCCTAAGCACACAGCCAAGACAACGCAGGATTGGCATTGGGACAAGTCTCTGAATGGCATTGAGTGGCCCAGCCATAGCCCAGACTTGAACCCGATCAAACATCTCTGAAGAGGCTTGAAAATAGACCTGAAAATAGCTGTGCAGCAATGCTCCCCATTCAACCTGACAGAGCTTGAGAGGATCTGCAGAGAAGAATCAGAAAAACTCCCCAAATACAGGTGTGCCAAGTTTGTAGAGTCATACCCAAATAGACTTGAGACTGTGTTCGCTGCCAAAGGTGCTTCAACAAAGTACTGAGTAAAAGGTCTGAATACTTATGTAAATGTGATATTTCAGTTATACATTTTTTTTACATTTCTAAATGTAACCAAAAAATTGTTAAACAAATCTAAATATGGTTTATATTTGAGGTTTTTCAAAGTAGCCACCTTTTTGCCTTGATGACAATATAGTATTTAGATTTGTGGATTGATGATAAACTGTCCTCTAAAAACACCCATTGATAAGCTGAAGAAAAGGTTGCGAGTAAAGATTGGTTTCCTGTATAGAAATACATCTTGTATCACTTGTGAAAATTGGACAATTTTTTTTCAATCAACACTCCTCCCAGTAATTCATTGTGGTGACTCAATCTTTCTGCATGCGGCAGCCTCTGTGTTAAAACATCTAGATTCAGTCTACCACTCAATCTTGCGTTTTATCACTGGGGATAATTTCTGTATGCATCATTGTCTCTAATATAGTTCAGTTGGATGGGAGGCTCTGACTACCAGAAGGGCCTATCATTTGCTTATATTTGTATATAAAGCATTTCTCCAGAAACTCCAATACTACCTCACCTCACTTCTAAATTGGTAATCTAGTAACTATAAGACTCGTTCTCAAGACTGGTTGGTAGAAGAGCTTCCAAGGGTCTCCTCTTATTCAGCCCCTCAGTCCTGGAATGACCTACAGGTCATTCTAAAACTTGATTAATGTGTCCCAAAAGATTAATTTAGGGCTCTGATCATGTACATTTTTTTGATTGTATATAACACCAGTTCTGTGGGTCACATTTAGTTAAAGGTCCCCAAAGCACACACATCCCTGGGTCGCTCCTCTTTTCAGTTCGTTGCAGCTAGCGACTGGAACGAGCTGCAAGAAACACTCAAACTGGACCATTTTATCTCCATCTCGCCATTCTAAGACTCAATCATGGACATTCTTACTGACAGTTGTGGCTGCTTCGCGTGATGTATTGTTGTCTCTACTATCTTGCTCTTTGTGCTGTTGTCCGTGCCCAATAATGTTTGTATCATGTTTTGTGCTCCTACCATGTTGTGCTGCTGCCATGTTGTGTTGCTACCATGTTGTTGTCATGTTGTGTTCCTACCATGCTGTGTTTTAATGTGTTGCTGCCATGCTATGTTGTTGTCTTAGGTCTCTCTTTATGTAGTGTTGTGGTGTCTCTCTTGTCGTGATGTGTGTTTTGTCCTATATTTTTTATAATAAAAATGTATAATCCCAGCCCCGTCCCCCCGGAGGCCTTTTGCCTTTTGGTAGGCCACCATTGTAAATAAGAATTTGTTCTTAACTGACTTCTCTAGTTAAATAAAGGTGCTTAAATTAAAATTAAAACAGGGGTGTCAACAGTTTGACACCTTTTTAGAAAGAAATGTGACTTGGTAAACAAATCTCTTTCTCTGAGCAATTTCATGAGTATAAAATGCTTTGTTTTGGTTTATAAAATATAGCTCAGTATTTATGTTATTTATTTTAATGTCATTCTTCTCATTTTATCTAGGGTGCCAATCATTTTGGAGGTAACTGTATGTCTTAGAGTGTGTGTTGTCACATGTCAGGGCAGGCTCTTTGAAGCCCCTCATCACACACAGATGAAAGGCTGGGTCTGCCCTCACCAGGTGGTTCTTTCTTCTTGACGGACACTGAGGTGAGGTGTCAGAGGTTACAGGTGAGTGTGTTGGTGAAGAAGCCATCTGTGCCTCACTGACTCTAGCTCAGGTGTCAGGACAGCTCTCATAAAAGCATTATGTAGTCTTGTGTGTGTCAAATCAAATCAAATTGTATTGACCCCTTGACTTTATCCACATTTTGTTACGTTACAGCTTTATTATGAAATTCATTAAATTGTTTTTTTCCTCATCAATCTACACACAATAGCCCATTATGACAAAGCACATTTTTGATTTATTTTTATTTTGCAGAAAAATACATGATAAATAACTGAAATATCAGATTTACATACTGTAAGTATTCAGATCCTTTACTCAGTACTTTGTTAAAGCACCTTTGGCAGTGATAATAGCTTCGAGTCCTCTTGGCACACCTGTATTTGAGGAGTTTCTCCCATTCTTCTCTGCAGATCCTCTCAAGCTCGGTCAGGTTGGATGGGAAGCATTGCCGCACAGGTATTTTCAGGTCTCTCCAGAGATGTTTGATCTCCAGATCGATGTTCAAGTCCGGGCTCTGGCTGGGCCACTCAAAGACATTCAGAAGCCAATCCTGCTTAGTCTTGGCTGGAAGGTGATCCTCAAATCAAATGAAATGATATTGGTCACATACACATATTTAGCAGATGTTATTGTGGGTGTAGCGTAATGCTTGTGTTCCTAGCTCCAACAGTGCAGCGGTATCTGACAGTGCAGTAGTATCTAAAAATTATTCACAACAATACACACAAAACTAAAACTAAAATCATGGAATTAAGAATTAAAGCAGTGTCTAAACATTATTTAAACATTATTAAAATGACTAGTGTTCCATTCTTAAAGTGGCCGGTGATTCCAAGTCTATCTATATAGGGCAGCAACCTCTAAGGTGCAGGGTTGTGTAAACGGGTGGAAGCCGGCTAGTGATGGCTATTTAACAGTCTGAAGGCCATAAGATAGAAGCTGTTTTTCAGTCCCAGCTTTGATGCACCTGTACTGACCTCACCTTCTGGATGATAGTGGTGTAAACGGACCATGGCTCGGAAGGTTGATGTCCCTGGGTGCTGTAGGTGTCCTGGGAGGGCAGGTAGTTTACCCCCAGCGATTTGTTGGGCAGACTGTACCACCCTCTGGAGAGCCCTGTGGTTGTGGGCGGTGCAGTTGCCGTACAAGCCGGTGCTACAGCCCGACAGGTTGCTCTCAATTGTGCATCTGTAAAAGTTTGTGAGGGTTATAGGGGCTAAGCCAAATTTCTGTCTGTGTAGGTGGACCTCCTGAGGTTGAAGTGGCGCTGTTGCGCCTTCTTCACTACACTGTCTGTGTGGGTGGACCATTTCAGATCGTCAGTGAAGTGTACGCTGAGGAACTTGAAGCTTTCCAACTTCTTCACTGCCGTCTCGTCGATATGGATAGAGGCGTGCTCCCTCTGGTGTTTCCTGAAGTCACGATGAGCTCCTTTTTTTTGTTGACGTTGAGTGAGGGGTTAATTTCCTGCTACCACTCACCCAGGGCCCTCACCTCATCCCTGAAGGCTGTCTCGTCATTGTTGGTAATCAGGCCCGCTACTGTTGTGTTGTCTGCAAACTTGATGATTGAGAAAATGATTGAGAAATGTGCTTTTCTGTCAAAAACAAGAACATTTCTAAGTGACCCCAAACTTTTGAACGGTAGTGTATATACAGTTGAAGTCTGAAGTTTACATACACTTAGGTTGAAATCATTAATACTTGTTTTTCAACCACTCCATAAATTTATTGTTAACAAGCTATAGTTTTGGCAAGTCGGTTAGGACATCTACTTTGTGCATGACACAAGTCATTTTTCCAACAATTGTTTACAGACAGATTATTTCACTTATAATTCTCTGTGTCACAATTCCAGGTGGTCAGAAGTTTACATACACTAAGTTGACTGTGCCTTTAAACAGCTTGGAAAATTCCAGAAAATGATGTCATGGTTTTAGAAGCTTCTGATAGTCTAATTGACATTATTTGAGTCAATTGGAGGTGTACCTGTGGATGTATTTCAAACTCAGTCCTTCTTTGCTTGACATCATGGGAAAATGTAAAGAAATCAGCCAAGACCTCAGAAAAAACATTGTAGACCTCCACAAGTCTGGTTCATCCTTGGGAGCAATTTCCAAACACCTGAATGTATCATGTTCATCTGTACAAAGAATAGTACGCAAGTATAAACACCATGGGACCATGCAGCCGTCATACCGCTCAGGAAGGAGACATGTTCTGTCTCCTAGAGATGAACGTAGTTTGGTGTCAAAAATGCAAATCAATCCCAGAACAACAGCAAAGGACCTTGTGAAGATGCTGGAGGAAACAGGTTCAATTGTATCTATATCCACAGTAAAACGAGTCCTATATCGACATAACCTGAACGGACGCTCAGCAAGGAAGGCGCCACTGCTCCAAAACCGCCATAAAAAAGCCAGACTACGGTTTGCAACTGCACATGGGGACAAAGATCATACTTTTTGGCCATAATGACCATCGTTATGTTTGAAGAAAAAAGGGGGAGGCTTGCAAGCCAGAAGAACACCATCCGAACTGTGAAGCACAGGGTGGCAGCATCATGTTCTGGGGTGCTTTGCTGCAGAAGGGACTGGTGCACTTCACAAAATAGATGGCATCATGAGTTCGGAAAATGATGTGGATATATTGAAGCAACATCTCAAGACATCAGTCAGGAAGTTAAAGCTTGGTCGCAAATGTGTCTTCCAAATGGACAATGACCCCAAGCACACTTCCAAAGTTGTGGCAAAATGTCTTAAGGACAACAAAATCAAGGTATTGGAGTGGCCATCACAAAGCTCTGACAAAGAACATTTTTGGGCATAAATCAAATCAAATCAAATCAAATCATCATAACTGAAAAAGCGTATGCAAGCAAGGAGGCCTACAAACCTGACTCAGTGTTTGTCCATGTCTGTCAGGAGGACAATCCTTGTTTGACCCAACAATTTAAAGACAATGCTACCAAATACTAATTGAGTGTATGTAAACTTCTGACCCACTGGGAATGTGATGAAAGAAATAAAAGCTGCAATAAATCATTCTCTCTACTATTATTCTGACAATTCACATTCTTAAAATAAAGTGGTGATCCTAACTGACCTAAGACAGTTAGGAATTTTTACTAGGATTAAATGTCAGAAATCTGAAAAACTGAGTTTAAATGTATTTGGCTAAGGGGTATGTAAACTTCCGACTGTATATATAATGGTGTGTATGGACAGTATGGACAAAAAAGGTGAATATGTGAATAGAAATGGTGTGTAAAGCAGTAGTTACAGTATATAAAATGAGCCTAGACTAGAATACAGGATATACATATGATGTGGGTTAAACAGTATGAAAATATTATTCAGATGACCTGTGTTCAATGACTATATACATAGGTCAGCAGTCTCTAAGGTGCAGGGAGGAGTACCGGGAGATAGCCGGCTAGTAACATTGACTAATTTACAGGGCAGGGCATTGACCGGAGGCCAGCTCGTGGTGACTATCTGCTAGTCTGATGGCCTCGAGACAGAAGCCGTTTTTCAGTCTCTCTGTCCCAGCTTTGATGCACCTGTACTGTCTCCACCTTCTAGAGAATAGCGGTGTGAACAGGCCATGGCTCGGGTGGTGAGGTCCTTCATGATCTTTTTGACCTTTCTGTGACTCCGGGTGCTGTATGTAGTGTGCCCCTGTTGATGCGTTGGCTGACTGCACCACCCACTAGACAGCCATGTTGTTGTGTGTGTGCGTGTGCGCCGGTGTTTGCGTGCTCGAGTGTGTTACATTATCTGTTCCTGCACTCCGTGTTCTGTGGTATGACTGTTTTGATCTTATCCCTTATCCTCAACTGCTCTCTCTCTCTCTCTCTCTTTCACTCTCGTCATACCTTTTTTCTTCTCTACTCTGTCTGTGTTCATATGCACTTTATCCTCAACTCCCCCCCTCTCTGTTTCATACCTTCTCTTTCATTTGATCATCTGACCCTTTTCTCCAATCTCTTTCTCTTTCCATCTGTGTTGATGTGAATTCATAAGGGTCCCTAGCTGCTCTCGGTCTCAGTGTGTATTAGCTATGAGCTGACTGCCTCTAGGTTCAGGCCAGGTGACTCAGGACAATAGGGCCCTGTCTATCTCTGTTTGGTTACCGTGGTGATGAAGCTGTTTTAGGTGATGAAGCTTCTCATGATGACTTGCCAATGGTCTATAATCTCCATACTTATGTGTGCCAGAGCGCTTGTATCTTTGTGTGTTTATTGTGTGGATGATGGTGTGGATGGTGACTACTTTTCCCTTAGGCCCAGAAGGCCTTCTACGAGACATGTGAGATATGTGTCACCCCCCCCCCCCCGCCTGAGGTGCCCCCTACTGGCTCAGACAGGGGTTTGACAGACCCAAATATAGATCAGGCACCTGGGTGAACAGCATGGGGGTCCTGGCCCTGTGGCGGAGGCTTTTTGACAGGCTCTGTGCAAGCCTCTCTTTTTCACTCCTTTTCTCCCTTCCCCTCTGTGCAGGGGGAGTGCATATCCGAGGCCTATTGAAACCTCTTCTCCTCTGCCCTCTCTACCAAGGGACTCATATCACATACACCAGTGTGAAAGAGACACACACACACACACAGAGAGAGAGAGAGAGAGCGAGAGAGAGAGCTGGTGTCTAATGTATTTCACTGACTCACTAGAATGTAGAGTGTTCTACTGTACTGCCCTGTTAAGGTAAAGGTGTAGCTGTTACTGGGCATTCTATAAACCGAAACCAGTCTGTGTGTGGTTCTGGAATCCTGACAACAACTCTAAATGTCAAATAGCAGGTTTTGAGATCCTAGGCCACCACACAGGCAAGGTTGCACAGGTTTCAAGGGTTTTTAATTTACAATAATCTCGGGTACACACCACTCACACATGCAATCACACTAACCATACATTCAGTCCCAGAGATTGTCCACGCTGCTGGAGGGTTGTTACAATGGCTGCTGACAACACCCATCAGTTGCTAATCTGTCTTTTGTACATTTCTTAGTTTGTTCCTTCGTTGGTAGTCATTCCTCATTGTCCTTCATCATTAATCGCTGCGGCAGCTAGCCCATGGTCCGGTCCAGTGCAGGCGACAAAGTAGGGGGAAACATGCGTGGGCATGGAGCCATTCTGAGCAGACGTATTCGACCACACTCACACATGTATGGTCCTCCTCATGCTGCAAGGTTATCGTCGGCGGGGTGTATCGTGGTCCCAGTGATGGTAGCGGCAGTGGCGACAGCAGTTCGACATGGTCTTCCTCAGCCAGCAGCAGCAGCAGCAAAAGACATGAACTGAAAGCTCTATTTTAAGGAGCTCAAGTAGCTCATTTGTCAGTGAGGCCTAGGTGTGGCAGACCGGGGCCAATTCTTCTCTCCAAGGAGACCTGCCAAGGGGGAGGAGTCTACAACAAAAATCATGACATTAATCTGTTTATACGCTTGTCCTTCAGAGGAGGTGACAGAACATTTTATTGTGTTGTTTGATGCAAGAAACCACTTTACAAAATACAATGTATTATTATTCCCATACCATTTATACAGAGAATCAGACATATTATGGTACCCTCTGCCAATTGGCTACTTAGCTTATTCAAGCTTGTCTCAAAATACAACACTGCTCCTTTAAAAGATAAAAAAATCTCTTTGACTGACTTGCTTTTCAGAGATGCCTAGAAATGTACACATTTTGTGCTCTTGTAGGAAGCAATCACTCCCACAATGCTGACTATAAATTAGCTATAACTGGGCTAATAACTCACTAACTAGCAAAGAATATGAACAAATGTGAACACGTGGCTACATGCAGCTCTCGCTTTAATCTCAAAACAAGCCTATAATAATCATGACGCTCATGCTGTAAAACAGTCCAGTTCAAAGTGAATAGCACAAATCCATATATAGCAATGGTCTATTTGCATATAGGCCTACAGCAGCTGTGATTGGTTATGGTGCACCGGTCTGTGTAGATTATGGGCCTGAGTCGTGCCTATCAAGGCAATAGAATCCTACAACGACACGTTGCTTACAACAACATCTCTTACATAGTTCGCTTTGCATACTAAGTCATAGTTTGTTTTGTTTCGGTATGTTGCATTGAAAGTGGCTAATACTAATATTGTGTTGATTCAATCACAACCCCCCCCCCGAGCCCTACTGGCTCAGACCGGGCGTGAATGGGCCCAAATATAGATCAGGCACCTGGGTGAACAGCACGGGGTCCTGGCCGTGTGGCCTGCAGCGGAGGCTTTATTGACAGGTACTGTGCCGGCCTGCCAATATCCCAGCATCACCCAGGGACCTAGTGGCTGTCATTTAACCACATAGTTTTTGTATATTTGGTGTGTGTATATGTGTGTTTGCGTGTGTGTGTGACAGAGAGTGAATTTGTCCTCTCCCACTCACTTCCATTATACACTTCCTGCCCTGCCTTTCTTTTTCAACTACTTTCTCTTTTTCACTCCTTCTCTCCTTGTCTCCCTTCCCCTCTGTGCCGGTAGAGTGAATTGTCTAGGCCTGTTAGGAAACCTCTCATGTCGTTCACACACACACACACACACACACACACACACACACACACACACACACACACACACACACACACACACACACACACACACACACACACACACACATACTGTATCAGTGTGAGAGAGAGAATGAGAGAGAGAGAGAGAGAGAGAGTCTCTGTTCACAAACACCAACAAACCCTACAGAGCCCCAGGACAGCAACACAATTAGACCCAACCAAATCATGAGAAAACAAAAAGATTATTACTTGACACCTTGGAAAGAATTAACAAAAAAACTGAGCAAACTAGAATGCTATTTGGCCCTAAACAGGAAGTACACAGTGGCAGAATACCTGACCACTGTGACTGACCCAAACTTAAAGAAAGCTTTGACTATATATAGACTCAGTGAGCATAGCCTTGCTATTGAGAAATGGGCAGACCTTGCACACTGCCTACAAAATGAGGTGGAAACTGAGATGCACTTCCTAACCTCCTGCCAAATGTATGACAATATTAGAGACACATATTTCCCTCAGATTACACAGACCCACAAATACTTTCCATATCTATTGGGTGAAATTCCACAGTGTGCCGTCACAACAGCAAGATGTGACCTGTGTGACCCGTTGCCACAAGAAAAGGGCAAGATTTGAAATGTCTTTATTATTTTGGAACTTTTGTGTAATGTTTACTGTTCGTTTTTTGGTTGTTTATTATCTTGCTTTGGAAATGCAAACATATGTTTCCCTTGCCAATAATGCCCTTTGAATTGAAATTGAGAAAGAAAGAGAGAAAGATAGTTCCCTGAAGTGTGTGAGTGGAGTGTTTGCTGGTGTCTAATGGATTTCACTGGTTCACTATAGTGTGGTCTTTTGTTTTTCCTTTCTGTCCCTCAATATGTTTGTGGAAGCACAAGGATTATATTGCAGAGGCTTCCTTCTGTCAATATATGAATAATTATAGGAATCAGTGCTGTTTTACATCCTGAGACCACAGTGTGTGTGTGTATGTTTATGTGTGCATCAGTGTGTGTGTGCTATAGTTTGCGTGTGTGTGTGTGTGTGTGTGTGTGTGTGTGTGCGCGTGTTTGTTTGTGTGTCAGGAGGTCTCATCATTCAGATTCCTGTAAAAGTCAAAGATAAATGCCAGGCATTATGGAGCTGTGTGTGTGTCATGACCCAGGACATTGGCATACATTAACGTTCTCTCCCTCTGTGTGTCTGGGAAATAAGAATTGTCATCTCTAAGTGTGGGGTAAATAAGATCTGTCTGTGTGTCTAAACAAACAATATCATCTCTGTTTACAGCCAGACACTGACAGTGGCAGGCATCACAGGTTCACTGGGTTGCTGTGTGAAAGAACAGATAACACATCTAGAGAGATAAAGAGAGAGAGAGATAGAGGGGAGGGGAGTGGCCACAAACTGGGAAAGATACAGATACAAGGAGAGAGAGGAAAACGCAGAAAGACAGCGACAGACAGAGAGTGAGACAGACAGAAATACAGTGATAAAAAGAGTTGTTGATGAATGTAAAAGTCCAATTATATGGAATTTGAGGTTGACATCGGAAGACTACAGAAAGAGAACAGCATAGAGTACAGAAAGGAGAGCAGAGTAATGACGTGATGGCCAGAGAATATAGGGTGCTGATGGACTGTTTAGTGAGCAGAAAAGGACTGAATGTGCAGCGTGTCAGAGGGAAGAGTGAAATAGGGAAGAGACAAGGAGGAGGAGGGAGGGGGAGGAAAGCGAGAGAAAGGAGCTGGAAAAAAAGTGGAAGGCAGGGAGGAGGAAAGGGAGAAGAAGATGAGTTGGAGGAAGTGAGGAGGGGAAGAAAAGGAGTATAGAGGAGAGGAGATAGGGGAGATGCGTAGGAGTCTTCTCCTTTCAGCATGGGGAGGAAGAGGGAACAGGGAAGAATACAAAAGTCAGGTATGAATTAGACGAGGAAAGACAAAGAGAGAAGGAGAAGGAGGAGTAGGAGGATGTGGGAAGGGGATGAGGATTAGAGGATGAGGGGAGAGAAAGGGAAGAGGGAAGGGGAGGAGGATTAGAGGATGAGGGGAGAGAAAGGGAAGAGGGAAGGGGAGGAGGATTAGAGGATGAGGGGAGAGAAAGGGAAGAGGGAAGGGGAGGAGGATTAGAGGATGAGGGGAGAGAAAGGGAAGAGTGAAGGGGAGGAGGATTAGAGGATGAGGGGAGAGAAAGGGAAGAGGGAAGGGGAGGAGGATTAGAGGATGAGGGGAGAGAAAGGGAAGAGGGAAGGGGAGGAGGATTAGAGGATGAGGGGAGAGAAAGGGAAGAGGGAAGGGGAGGAGGATTAGAGGATGAGGGGAGAGAAAGGGAAGAGTGAAGGGGAGGAGGATTAGAGGATGAGAGGAGAGAAAGGGAAGATGGAAGAGGAGGAGGATTAGAGGACGAGGGGAGAGAAAGGAAAGAGGGAAGGAGAGGAGGATTAGAGTCTAGCAGTGTTCTGTAGGGGAATGCTGTAGCTCTAGGCTGCCTCACAGCTACACACACACACAGGTAAACGCAGACACACACAGCTACACACACAGCTACACACAGAGACACACACAGCTACACACACAGCTACACACACAGCTACACACAGATACACACACAGGTACACACACAGCTACACACACAGCTACACACAGAGACACACACAGCTACACACACAGCTACACACAGGCACACACAGAGACACACACAGCTACACACACAGCTACACACAGACATACACATATACACATACAGCTACACACAGCTACACACAGAGACACACACAGCTACACACATACACACACAGCTACACACAGCAACACACACAGATTGAGTAGGCAGAGGGAGAGATGTGGGAAGAAGAGAGGGAGTAATATAGATAGAGAGGGAGAGAGAAATAAAGAAGTAGAGAAAAAGGGAAGGAGAGAGAGAAGGAGAGAAAGGGTAGGAAAGGGAGGAGAGAGAGGGGAGATAGGTGGTAGAGAAACAGGGAAGGAGAGAGGGGAGAGAGAGAAGGAGATAGGGGGTAGAGAAACAGGGAAGGAGAGAGGGGAGATAGGGGGTAGAGAAACAGGGAAGGAGAGAGGGGAGATAGGGGGTAGAGAAACAGGGAAGGAGAGAGAGAAGGAGATAGGGGGTAGAGAAACAGGGAAGGAGAGAGAGAAGGAGATAAAGGGGAGGAAAGGGAGGAGAGAGAGGGGAGATAGGGGTAGAGAAACAGGGAAGGAGAGAGGGGAGAGAGAGAAGGAGATAGGGGGTAGAGAAACAGGGAAGGAGAGAGGGGAGAGAGAGAAGGAGATAGGGGGTAGAGAAACAGGGAAGGAGAGAGGGGGAGAGAGAGAAGGAGATAGGGGGTAGAGAAACAGGGAAGGAGAGAGGGGAGAGAGAGAAGGAGATGGAGGGTAGAGAAACAGGGAAGGAGAGAGGGGAGAGAGAGAAGGAGATAGGGGGTAGAGAAACAGAAGGAGAGAGGGGAGAGAGAGAAGGAGATAGAGGGTAGAGAAACAGGGAAGGAGAGAGGGGAGAGAGAGGAGAGAGAGAAGGAGATAGGGAGTAGAGAAACAGGGAAGGAGAGAGGGGAGATAGCGGGTAGAGAAACAGGGAAGGAGAGAGGGGAGATAGGGGGTAGAGAAACAGGGAAGGAGAGAGGTGGAGATAGGGGGTAGAGAAACAGGGTAGGAGAGAGAGAAAGAGAGACATGGAAGGGGGGGGGGGGAGAGAAAGAGGGCCGGGTCTGTACTAGCAGGCATGTGTATCCCCAGAGAGGGAGAGAAAAATACAAGGTATAACCCTATGGAGCGAGAGACTGGGTATTTTTCACATTTAAAAAACACACGACAACACACGACAAACACACGACATTGTTGGTGTCTTTCAGTGATGTGTGTGTTTGCAGGTTTGTGTTTGAGTAAGCAAGCAAGATACCATTGATTTGGTGTTGTTGTGTCTGTATGTACTGTACCTGAGTGTGAATCTAGACTGTATCATCTTTGGCCATGCTTTGGAGCAAGTAAACGTGCTGTGTTCTTTTGTCTGTCTGTCTGTCTGTCTGTCTGTCTGTCTGTCTGTGCCTGTATTATCTTGCCACAATGTCGTTCTAGATTTAATTTGAATTGTGCCGGTGGTAGACTAAGTCAATGTAGGTGTCGTTATTAAGCATGCAGAGGTGTTAATGTGTGTTAGACTGAGTGAGTTTAGGTGTTAATGATGGTGTGACCTGCTCTCTCTCTACAGGTGTTTTTTTCAGCAGTAAACACTGGTCATGGGGCACGGACAAACAAACACTCACACGCGCACACACACACACACGCAAACACACACGCACATGAGCACGCAAACACACACGAACACGCAAACACACACGAACACGCAAACACACACACAGCACTTTGCAGTTTTTTGTGCATCACTTGTGTAATATCGCTTGTTATGAGGAATACAGATTTCACCAGAGGATTGAAAAAAAAACTACTCTACAGAGGCAAAGCAAAGCAGCAGAGCGGGGTGGTTTTACTGGGCCAGTGACACCCAGAGGGGAACAGTCGACGGTTCTGTTGCTACAGGGACCTGAGAAAAACACAATGGAAGACCTGGGACCTCTGTGAATGAATTAAAACTCTCAAAGATAAACAGTTCTTTAACTGGTGTATTGTGTGTGTGTGCGTGTGTGTGTGTGTGTGTGTGTGTGTGTGTGTGTGTGTGTGTGTGTGTGATTTCCCTGGTTTTATAATTACCTTTGTGACTGTATCTGTGCCCGTCTTTACTGCTATAAGCAGAGAGGAGACTACAGGAGAGGAGGCTGTGATGCTTCACACAGAATAAGGAGACATACATGTAGCTCTCCTGTGGAGAAACACTACCAGGATACGTCATTCTCTCCTCATTCTGTGGTGATAAACTTACATAGTGAATTTGGAGCTTTAATTGCTCTGCTCAGTATACAGTACATATGTGTTGTTTATGTGTGATGAACAACTTACCTGAGACTTAAAACATCAGCTGGACCGGTAGCTAGCTCTAAGTCTTGTTCTTGTGACTGCTGAGTGCAGATTGCTGTCAATCAGGGTGAGGGATGAGTTGTTGTTGTCCTATTGGAACTCTAGCCTACACTACTGAAGACTTGATCAGTGTTTTCCACTTGCGCCGGCTGTCGGCTATACAAGCGATTACAGACACATTTTCAGTCAGAATACACTTAAGTTATTGTTTTCTGGCACATGTATTTATTTTATTTTGCATGCAGGGTCCAACATTAACAGGCCAATGGCTCTCGTCAGTCACTGGCCCGAGAAGGCCAGTAACTTATCAACACATTTTTGCATTACAGTTCAACATTTACCTGCTCTGAAAACCATTGAAGACTACACATGTAAATGTCATGCGATTTATATTTGAGAAATATGATTGGCTGTTCAGTCAAGCACCACCCCGCTCCAGCAAGTCACAGCTTCTGGAGCACTCGAGCAGTACACGAGTTGATGCCTTCACACAGCACGCAATTATCTGCAGATAAACGAGGGTAACATTAGAGGGAGATGGTGAATCCTCCTCACTGCAGGAACAACAGGTAGAGGCAGGTCGAGATACAGCCTCACTCTGGTCCAAGATATGATAAAAGAAAAACATGTTGAATTGTTTTGAAAGCTGATGATACTTATATGGTATTCTCAAAGATAGTGATCTAGGTCTAGTGATTTAATCAGTGTAGACAACAGAGCAGTCAAGCCCCCAAATTCCTGTGTTCTATATCAAATTCTACAACACCTAATGAAACAAAAAAAATGATCCGTGTAATTTCCTGATAGAGGCAACCAAAATAGAGCTTGTACGGCAAACCTTTCTTGCCCTTCTGGATCCCCCCAGCTAAGCTAACTGGCTACTTACTATATGTGCTTGTGTAAAACACTGCTGGATCAGCAGCTCTTGCAGCAGTGTGAATTGCTAACTGTAACAGTAGCCAAGTCCTGTTAGCTGTCACTCTCACATCAGGGGGTTGTGCTGCTGTTTCCAGTCGTTTTCACTTCCATAGTCTGTTTTAACCTGAGGACTGATTATGCTGTTCAGGGAAAACAGCCTCAGAAGATGTGTGTGTGTGTGTGTGTGTGTGTGTGTGTGTGTGTGTGTGTGTGTGTGTGTACGCTCAGAATAAGGAGCAACCACATACACACAGAGTGGTTGGGGTGTTGACATGGGCTGCTTCTCTGTGGTGTATTACAGTAGTAGTGATGACCTGGCAGTCCTGCTCCTTGGCTGGGTGGTGGTGGAGGAGCATGTCCAGCATATTCTACTGACCTCTGATTCCTGGCACGTGCACTACAGCCCTCACAGATACACAGGCTACTGTACAGCCCTCTGTAGGCCAGGCCCCTTCCCCGTAATACACTATTGATAACTGATAATCCACTTTAGAGGAAAACCATCTTGTCTTTGGCAATACAAGACACCTGGCATGCAGCAACAAGATGCATTTGCAAAGGCATGCATTAAAGGTTTGTGTGTGTGTGTGTTTCCTCTCACCGACTGTTTTACAGTGTTGCTGATATCTCCTCCCAAAGAGATAGCCAGCCTGTACAGCTGTCTGACGTGACTCTGTCTGTTCTGGTGTTTGATCAACTGGATCTTAGCCTGGCTCATGCATGCATCATACGTGTGTGTGTGTACATTGTTGCATGTTCACAAACCTAAGCATGTGTAACAAAGTTCAATTGGTAACCTAATTTCTCAGCTTGAAATGTCACCACCAGCGAAATCGAAGTTGCTAGCTTTTCGTTGGCATAACTGGCTTGTCAAGAGGGCCGTCACGTGTGTTTGTGAGACAGAGGATACTAGATCAAGGACCAGTAAGGAATATATAGTATACTGTTAAGCAAGCATAGTGATGTCCATCACACATGCATACAGTATGTGTGTGTTCTGTATGTACAGATGTAGGATCTTAATTTGAGCCAGTTTGTTCAAATGAACAGGAAATGTGGATTATAAATAATGGACATTTTTGAAGGGGTTGATACTTTTTTTGTAAAGAAAAATCAAGTCTGAAATGTTCAAGTGGAAACTACAAACTTCAGAAGCCTTTCAAAATCTCAAATACACTACAAGTTGTAGTTCTCCTGCAACAGGGTGATCAAATGAAGATCCTACATATGTATATATACCATACCATATCCTACATATGCCCGTGTGCAAGAGTAGCGAGTAATGAGTTCTCTCTGTATTGATGGGCCAAGCAGCTCTCTCTGGCTAGGTACCCTGTGGTAATATAATGTCATGTATGTGATTCATCATATATCAACACGTTTAATGTCTCTTTCCTCTTCTGTTTTCCTCCTCACATGACAGGCTGAGAGAGAGAGAGAGACAGAGAGAGAGAGAGAGAGGGGGGGGGGGGGATATGAGAGAGAGACAGAGAGAGAGAGAGAGAGAGAGAGAGACAGCGAGAGAGAGGGGATATGAGAGAGAGAGGTATATGAGAGAGAGAGAGGATATGAGAGGATATGAGAGAGAGAGGGGATATGAGAGAGAGAGGGGATATGAGAGAGAGAGAGGATATGAGAGAGAGAAAAAGAGAGAGAGAGAGAGAGAGAGAGAGAGAGAGAGAGAGAGAGAAAACTGGAAATGCTATTTGGCCCACACAGAGAGTACACAGTAGCAGAATACCTGACCACTGTGACTGACCAAAAATCAAGGAAAGCTTTTACTATGTACAGACGCAGTGAGCATAACCTTGCTATTGAGAGAGGCCGCCTGGCTCTTAACCTAATGCCAAATGTATGACCATATTAGAGACACATATTTCCTTCAGATATCACAGACCCAAAAAGAATGAGAAACAAATCCAATCTTGATCATTTCCCCTATCAGTTAGATGAAATACCACAGCAGTAAGATGTGTGACCTGTTGCCACAAGATAAGAGAAACCAGTGGAGCACACACACCATTGTAAATACAACCTATATTTATCTGTTTATTTATTTTCCCTTTCATACTACAACTATTTGCACATTTCTACAACACTTTACAAGGCCAATAATATAACATGTATAACATGCAATGTTAACTGTTCATTTCTGATTGTTTACTTCCTTTGTTTATCTCCCTTTGGTTTATTGTCTATTCCACTTGCTTTGTTAATGTAAACACATTTCCCATACCAATAAAGCCCTTTAAATTGAGAGAGAGAAAGAGAGAGAGACTAAACAGATTTGTTGGACACCCACGCTCAGTCTACTTTCTCAACAAACCAAACCCCAACACAACACCGAGTAAGGAAACACCAACACTACAAAGTTGAAACAACGTTATGTAGATCCTGTGGCCTGGGGTGGTGCAGTGGTCTAAGACACTACCTCTGGAGCACATGCACAGTGTACTGCTGCCAGCATTGCTTCAAATAGATTACTCTTTCAACACTCTTATCTACCTTTCACCTCTATCTCTCACTATTCAATAAGCAAACAAAATACTTAAAGGCCCAGTGCAGTCAAAAACTAGATTTACCTGTGTTTTATATATTCCAGTGTAAGAGCTGTTTGAAAAGACAGCCTGGAATTTCAGCCTGTTTTGGTGGGATGGAGTTTTAGCCTTCCTGGTGACATCACACAGCAGTAAATTAGGTAATAGACCAATCATATATATAGAGTTCCAAACATCTCTGTCAATAACAGCTAGTTTTCCCCTCCACACTCAGACCACTCCCAGACTGTCATAGCAAAATGATTGCTTGACAAATTGCTCTTTGACCATTTGGATTGAAAACAACCACAGTAAGGTACTTAATTGTAACCCAGAAATGATTGAATTGTGAGATAAAAACAGCTGCATTGGACTGTAAAAAAAATGGAATAAAAAAAACTTGACATAGATCCAGCTCAGGCATCATTCCTGTTCCGAAGGTGCACCTGCCGCTTACAGTACCTGCGCTTTCATGTCGCCCATGGCTAGTCGAACGGCGAACGCTTCGTTGAGACGATGCTGAAACATCAATCCATGGGCGAGTCAGTCCCACATTCAAAGTTTAAAAAATCAAATCAAAATGAAGGAAATCAAATCAAAATTGAGGAAAAGTTCACCTGCAAACTGAGCAGATCATGGTGTGAACGCACATAATTTCTTTGGTCTGCTAATCAACATCCCCTTTTCCCCATTCCTATCGATAAAATAATTTTATTAGCGGACTCCACGTCCTTCCCATCTCACAGTGGAGACACGAGGCAGAAATAATAATACATTTTTATTTGCGATGGCAGGTAACATGGGTCTGGTTTGGACTGCCTTACAGTAGAGCACTGCAGGGGTCTGACTCCCTCTCTCTCACCTGCAATGCACCACACACCTCTCACCTCCAACTCTACATCTCTCTTTCTTTCAGTCCTATCTCTAACTCTCTTACTATCACACTGAGTCGCTCACTCTCTCTCTCTCTCTCTCTCTCTCTCTGTCTCTCTCTCTCTCTCTCTCACACACACTGAGTCTGTCTCTCTCTCTCTCACTCACTGAGTCGCTCTTTCACTGTCCCTCTCTCTTACTATCACACTGTCTCTCTCTCTCTCTTGCTATCACACTGTCTCTCTCTCTCTCGCTCTGTCTCTCTCACACTGAGTCTCTCTCTCTCCCTCTCTCTCTCTCTCCTTCTCTCTTACTATCACATTGAGTCTCTCTCTCTGCCTCTCTCTTGCTATCACACTGAGTCACTCTCTCTGCATCTCTCTTGCTATCACACTGTCTCTCTCTCTCTCTCTCTCTCTCTCTCTCCGTCTCTCTCACACTGTCTCTCTCTCCGTCTCTCTCACACTGTCTCTCTCTCTCCTCTCTTACTATCACGCTGTCTCTCTCTCTCTGCCTCTCTCTTACTATCACACTGATTATCTCTCCTTCTTTCTTACTATCACACTGAGTCTCTCTCTCTGCCTCTCTTGCTATCACACTGTCTCTCTCTCTCTTTGTCTCTCTCACACTGAGTCTTTCTCTCCCTCTCTCTCTCTCTGTCCTTCTTTCTTACTATCACCCTGAGTCTCTCTATCTCTCCCTCTCTCTTACTATCACACTGAGTCTCTCTATCTCTCATTCTCTCTTACTATCACACTGAGTCTCTCTATCTCTCCTTCTCTCTTACTATCACACTGAGTCTCTCTATCTCTCCTTCTATCTTACTATCACACTGAGTCTCTATCTCTCCTTCTCTTTTACTATCACACTGAGTCTTGCTCCTTCTCTCTTACTATCACACTGAGACTCTCGCTCTCTCTCTCTCTCTCTCTCTCTCTGCCTCTCTCTTACGATCACATCGAGTCTGTCTCTCTCTAGGAATTTTTGGTAATTCATTTTTTTGTTTTTATTATTTTATTTAACAATTATTTAACCAGGTAAATCATTGAGAACACATTCTCTTTTACAATAACCACGTGACCAATATAGGGAAATAACTGTGCCGCAAAGCAGTCAAGTGATAAAATACAGGCAAAGCACACATTTCTTAATACCCTTTTGTGACTAGGGGGCAGTATTTTCATTTTTGGATAAAAAACGTTCCCGTTTTAAACTGGATATTTTGTCATGACAAGATGCTCGACTATGCATATAATTGACAGCTTTGATTAGAAAACACTCTAACGTTTCCAAAACTGCAAAGATATTGTCTGTGAGTATAACAGAACTGATGTTACAGGCGAAACCCAGATAAAAATCCAATCAGGAAGTGCCCCATATTTTGAAAGCGCTGCATGCCAATGACTCCTTATATGGCTGTGAATGGGCTACGAATGAGCTTACGATTTCTACGTATTCCCCAAGGTGTCTACATCATTGTGACGTCTTTTTACGCATTTATGTTGAAGAATAGCCGTACGGGACCACATTGAGCAGGTGGTCACATGATGGCTCCCGCAGAAAATCTTGCGTAAAGTACAGAAGTAGCCATTATTCCAATCGCTTCTAATGAGAAACCAATTGTCCCGGTGGATGTATTGTCGAACAGATATGTGAAAAACACCTTGCGGATTGATTCTAAACAACGTTTGCCATGTTTCTGTCGATATTATGGAGCTAATTTGGAAAAAGGTTTGGCGTTGTAGTGACCGCATTTTCCGGTCGATTTCTCAGCCAAAGTGAAGAACAAATGGAGCTATTTCGCCTACAAAAATAATATTTTTGGAAAAAAGGAACATTTGCTATCTATCTGGGAGTCTCGTGAGTGAAAACATCCGAAGTTCTTCAAAGGTAAATTATTTAATTTGATGTTGCCTGCTAGCAGGGCATAATGCTATGCTAGGCTATGATAAACTTACACAAATGCTTGTCTAGTTTTGTTTGTAAAGCATATTTTGAAAATCTGAGATGACAGGGTGATTAACAAAAGGCTAATATATTTAATTGGTGATTTTCATGAATAGGAATATTTTCTAGGGATATTTATGTCCGATGCGTTATGCAAATTAGTGTCAGGCGATGATTACGCTCCCGCATGCGTGATGGGGAGTTAGTAGAGGTTAAACTCCATGCAAAAACATACAGCATTTACAACACATCATTCAAAGGTAGGGGACACAAATAGCAGCTACTGACTCTAAAAGCAGTCACAGGACAGAGGTGGATAAAAGGAGTCCCCCTTTTCCCCATTCCTATCGATAAAATAATTTTATTAGCGGACTCCACGTCCTTCCCATCTCACAGTGGAGACACGAGGCAGAAATAATAATACATTTTTATTTGCGATGGCAGGTAACATGGGTCTGGTTTGGACTGCCTTACAGTAGAGCACTGCAGGGGCCTGAATCCCTCTCTCTCACCTGCAATGCACCACACACCTCTCACCTCCAACTCTACATCTCTCTTTCTTTCAGTCCTATCTCTAACTCTCTTACTATCACACTGAGTCTCTCACTCTCTCTCTATCACAGTGAATCTCCCTCTCCCTCACTATCATACTGAGTCTCTCTCTCTAGTTCTCTTTCTCACATTGAATCTCTCTCTCTCTGTCCCTCACTATCACACTGAGTCTCTCTCTAAGTTTCAACGGCCAAGGTGCATAAAGATAGAGGAATTATTGGTAAGTACTTTTTTTGTTTTTTACATTTTATTTAACCATTACTTAACCAGGTAAATCATTGAGAACACATTCTCTTTTACAATAACCACGTGACCAATATAGGGAAATAACTGTGCCGCAAAGCATACAGACAAAGCAGACATTTCTTAAAAAGTCCATGCAAGTGGTCAAGGGCGCTGTGCTGCAGCGCCAGCTGTGCCAACAGAGACCCTGGGTTCGCGCCCAGGCTCTGTCATAACCGGCCGCAACACGGGAGGTCCGTGGGGCGATGCACAATTGGCCTAGCGTCGTCTGGGTTAGTGAAGGCTTGGCCGGTAGGGATATCCTTGTCTCATCGCGCACCAGCGACTCCTGTGGCGGGCTGGGCGCAGTGCACGCTAATCAAGGTTGCCAGGTGTTTCCTCCGACACATTGGTGCGGCTGGCTTCCAGGTTGGATGCGCGCTGTGTTAAGAAGCAGTTAGTGTTGGTTGGGTTGTGTATCGGAGGACGCATGACTTTCACCCTTCGTCTCTCCCGAGCCCGTGCGGGAGTTGTAGCGATGAGACAAGATAGTAGCTACTAAAAACAATTGGATAACACGAAATTGGGGAGAAAAAGGGGTAAAAAAAAATTATAAAAAAATCCATGCAAGAACATACTGTATTTACGACACATACCATTAAAAGGCAGGGGACACAAATAGTAGCTACTAATTTTAAAATCAGTCGCAGGGGTGGATAACCAGGCCATGTCAACTGTTAAAGAAACTAGGGATGGAGATTATTGGTGGAGTTTTAAATCCTGTTTGAGTTTATTCCTGTCAGTAGCAGCAGTGTTAAGGATTTGGAGAGCCAGTTGGAGTGGGATTTGCATGTACGCAATTGTTTTATTGATGTAACAATGTACATTGCCAAAGCGTACTTTGGAAATGAAGTGATTCAGTAACATTAATAATCAAGGGGATGGGGTTCTATTAGAAGTGGAAATCAGTAAATAAGGACATGAGGACAAAGGCTATTTTAAGGGTTTGGTTTAAGGGTTACAATTAGGGTTAGGGTCAGAATCAGGGTTAGGGTAAAGGTAAGGGGTTAGTGGTTAGGTTTAGGGTTACAGGTTAAGGTTAGGGTAAGTGTAAGGGTTAAGGTAAATAGGATTTTGAGGAAATTATTTGTAGGTCCCCACAAGGATAGAATAACATAAAACCCACACACACACATGTACAGTAACACCTTACAGATGCTTAGCCCCGAAACAGCTGAGTGATCAAACCACAGAGTGAGAGTGGTACAATTGAGGTCAGAGAGTCGTCCTGAGGGACCTCTAAACACACACCAAGGACGCTGTCTGGGCTTGGCTTTTGTGTATGTATGTGTGCGTATGTGTGTGTGCGTGTGAGTGCGTTTGTGCGTGTGTGTGTGTGTGTGTGTGTGCGCGCGCGTGCGTATGTTCGTGTGTGTGTGTCACAGGTAGCATGCCAGCTTTCTTACCGGATGTTCAACCCTATGTTATCATTGTTATTTATTCTAATACACTGGAGCACACACGCACATGAACACATACACACATGGACACAGACACACACACACACACACACACACACACACACACACACACACACACACACACACACACACACACACACACATCTCTGTCATCTTCTTGAGTACATCTTCTGTTTAACCTTTAGCCTATTACCTCTGGCCTCCAGCCACACAGATTCCAGTGGTGCTGCTGTAACCATGGCAACATGGCATCGTCACTAGGTTACTGTCAGTTATAAAAGCGTCCAGCATTGAGGATGAATGCTGGGCTACACATACAGTGGGGAGAACAAGTATTTGATACAC
Organism: Oncorhynchus kisutch; assembly: GCF_002021735.2. Classification (NCBI taxonomy): domain Eukaryota; kingdom Metazoa; phylum Chordata; class Actinopteri; order Salmoniformes; family Salmonidae; genus Oncorhynchus; species Oncorhynchus kisutch. Next base: position 24,291,473 of record NC_034199.2, read on the forward strand.
TGCCGGTTTTGCAGGTTTTCCTACTTACAAAGCATGTAGAGGTCTGTAATTTTTATCATAGGTACACTTCAACTGTGAGAGACGGAATCTAAAACAAAAATCCAGAAAATCACATTGTATGATTTTTAAGTAATTAATTAGCATTGTATTGCATGACATAAGTATTTGATCACCTACCAACCAGTAAGAATTCCGGCTCTCACAGACCTCCTGTTCTCCACTCATTACCTGTATTAACTGCACCTGTTTGAACTCGTTACCTGTATAAAAAACACCTGTCCACACACTCAATCAAACAGACTCCAACCTCTCCACAATGGCCAAGACCAGAGAGCTGTGTAAGGACATCACAGTTGAAATTGTAGACCTGCACAAAGCTGGGATGGGCTACAGGACAATAAGCAAGCAGCTTGGTGAGAAGGCAACAACTGTTGGCGCAATTATTCGAAAATGGAAGAAGTTCAAGATGACAGTCAATCACCCTCGGTCTGTGGCTCCATGCAAGATCCCACACGCACGCAAGGTCCCCCTGCTCAAGCCAGCGCATGTCCAGGCCCATCTGAAGTTTGCCAATGACCATCTGGATGATCCAGAGGAGGAATGGGAGAAGGTCATGTGGTCTGATGAGACAAAAATAGAGCTTTTTGGTCTAAACTCCACTTGCCGTGTTTGGAGGAAGAAGAAGGATGAGTACAACGCCAAGAACACCATCCCAACAGTGAAGCATGGAGGTGGAAACATCATTCTTTGGGGATGCTTTTCTGCAAAGGGGACAGGACGACTGCACCGTATTGAGGGGAGGATGGATGGGGCCATGTATCGCGAGATCTTGGCCAACAACCTCCTTCCCTCAGTAAGAGCATTGAAGATGAGTCGTGGCTGGGTCTTCCAGCACGACAACGACCCAAAACACACAGCCAGGGCAACTAAGGAGTGGCACCGTAAGAAGCATCTCAAGGTCCTGGAGTGGCCTAGCCAGTCTCCAGACCTGAACCCAATAGAAAATCTTTGGAGGGAGCTGAAAATCCGTATTGCCCAGCAACAGCGCCGACACGTGAAGGATATGGAGAAGGTATATATGGAGGAGTGGGCCAAAATCCCTGCTGCAGTGTGTGTAAACCTGGTCAAGAACTACAGGAAACGTATAAATCTCTGTATTTGCAAACAAAGGTTTCTGTACCAAATATTAAGCTATGTTTTTATGATGTATCAAATACTTAAATAAAATTAATTACTTAAAAGTCATACAATGTGATTTTCTGGATTTTTGGATCTCAGGGTTGAAGTGTACCTATGATAAACATTACAGACCTCTACATGCTTTGTAAGTGGGAAAACCTGCAAAATCGGCAGTGTATCAAATACTTGTTCTCCCCACTGTATATGTACTGTGATGCATACACACAGGTGCTAACATTACTCACACATAAGTACGCACTCACATTATTACAGACAGAAATACTCCTCCATTTCATCAGCTGTCCAGGTGGCTGGTCTCAGACGATACTGCAGATGAAGAAGCCGGATGTGGAGGTCCTGGGCGGGCGTGGTTACACGCGGTCCGCGGTTGAGAGGCTGGTTGGACGTACTGCCAAATTCTCTAAAATTATGTTGAGCCGGCTTGTGGTAGAGAAAATAACATTCCATTTTCTGGCAACAGCTCTGGTGGACATTCCTGCAGTCAGCTTGCCAATTGTACGCTCCTTCAAAACTTGAGACATCTGTGGCATTGTGTTGTGTGACAAAACTGCACATTACATTTTGTGTTTATATATTTTTTCACAATTCAGTAGTTGTCACAGTTAATCCCCACAATTCACCCAGTAATCTACAATGTTTGGTTATGCTAATTTCTGGTACAGGATGGCAGGACAGGTAAAGGTCAAAAACCAGGATGACGAGAAAAAGAGAGACTGGTGAAAACTTGTAGCTGAGCGAAACCACTGGTAGGCTTGAACAAACAAGACAAACTGGCAACAGACAGACAGAAAACACAGGTGTAAATACACAGGGGATAATGGGGAAGATGGGCGACACCTGGAGGAGGGTGGGGAGACTTTCTTCCTGTTATCGGTTTCACAGTGGTCACAAGTTGCCTATCACAATTTGTCTGTTAACACTTCCTCTTTGCCTATGTTAAACCATTCTTTATCAGACAGTGTATAACTTCTGTTAGTTATAATTCTACGTCAAATGTATGCATTATTTAGTCATTATCGATAAAAATCCTTCAACAGTGGTCTAAAGGCAGTGTCTGCAATAAGGTAATGCAAGGAGCCACTTGTGGATTTGACAGCTCTAAAGCTTACCGTATGCCTCCCAGTCGAAACAGTTTTGCATTTATACTATAATGACATTTGGTGAGGTTTTGGTGTTTGGTAGCATTCAGCAGGGTTTTTTCAGCTGTTAGATCTACACCCCTTCGTCGGGGATTGGTCAACAGTAGGGAATCTTCAGTAAAGCCTTTGTTGAGATACGACTATTTTTCATGGCATTTTTTTCAATTTGACAGTCCCCATTGCCTAGATCTTTCCATATATTGTAAATGGTATGACACTGATGGGGTGATTTAGAATTGTGTGCAATAGTATGTACTGCTTGCAGGAAACAGTGCACACAATTGCAGACATTTCTCTTCTGATGAAAACAATGTGTGAATTTTCTGTGAACAAAATACTTACCCTTTGACACATACAACATTCTACAGCGGTTCCTGCAGCGTACGCTCAAACCGGTGTGATTAGAACACTTATTTAGAACTTCCAGTTAAGATTAACGCAACAGTCAACGTTTGAGCTGGCCACACTGTTTTTTAGCTAACTCTTGGCTGATGGAAACCATAATATGAATTAGCTAATAGCAATTGCTATTTACTATTCATTACATCACGGGTGACCTCACCAGTGATCAAAATAATTGAGGAAAATACTTTCAAAAAAATCTATATTAATCCGACGATGGGTAGTTTATGCGCTCCGCCATGTTTGTTTTTTCGCGTCAACTTAAAATAAGAGGGTACTAGATGAGTTGGTTCTGCTTGCAGTATGCATGTTGAAGGGAGTGTGTTGTATACCATCATTCACTTACATCAGTCACTTCCGGAACCATCCCTTCACCTAATTTTGGTCTGACAGACGTTTAATTGACAGAAAGAACACATTGCATGATGTCAACAAACATGGTGCCACACATAGCTGGAAATTAGCTTAGCATTAGCTCATCATATTCAGTACAACCTTAAAAAAAAGTATTTTATCCTCATCATATGTGTCCATTACAATCTATGGAAGAGATGACGTCACCAGTACTTGAAAATGTGAATAAAACAGTAAATACATTATGCTCAATACATATATAAATAAGGTGTGCTACAACACGATAGGAACGCACACATGCCCAAAGTTACAGTTGAAGTCGGAAGTTTACATACACCTCAGCCAAATACATTTAAACTCAGTTTTTCACAATTCAATTTATTTTAAGAATGTGAAATGTCAGAATACTAGTGGAAATAATTATTTATTTCAGCTTTTATTTCTTTCATCACATTCCAAGTGGGTCAGAAGTTTAGATACACTATATTAGTATTTGGTAGCATTGCCTTTAAATAGTTTAACTTGGGTCAAAAGTTTCGGGTAGCCTTCCACAAACATCCCAAAATAAATTGAGTGAATTTTGGCCCATTACACCTGACAGAGCTGTTGTAACTGAGTCAGGTTTGTAGGCCTCCTTGCTCGCACATGCTTTTTCAGTTCTGCCCACACATTTTTTATGGGTTTGGGTCAAGGGTTTGTGATGGCCACTCCAATACCTTGACTTTGCCACAACTTTGGAAGTATGCTTGGGGTCATTGTTCATTTGGAAGACCCATTTGCGACCAAGCTTTATCTTCCTGACTGATGTCTTGAGATGTTGTTTCAATATATCCACATCATTTCCCCCCTCATGATGCCATCTATTTTGTGAAGTGCACCAGTCCCTCCTGCAGCAATTCACCCCCACAACATGATGCTATTTTTGCTTCATTAGACCATAGGACATTTCTCCAAAAAGTACAATCTTTGTCCCCATGTGCAGTTGCAAACCATAGTCTGGCTTTTTATGGTGGTTTTGGAGTAGTGGCTTCTTCCTTGCTGAGCGGTCTTTCAGGTTATGTCGATATAGGACTCGTTTGAGTGTGGATATAGATACTTTTGTATCTTCACAAGGTCTATTTCTGTTGTTCTGAGATTGATTTTCACTTTTTGCACTAAAGTACGTTCATCTCTAGGAGACAGAACGCGTCTGCTTCCTGAGCGGTATGCGGCTGCATGGTCCCATGGTGTTTATACTTGCATACTACTGTTTGCACAGATGAACGTGGTACCTTCAGGTGTTTGGAAATCGCTCCCAAGGATGAACCAAAGTTGTGGAGGTCAACAATATTTTTCTGAGGTCTTGGCTGATTTCTTTGGATTTTCCCATGATGTCAAGCAAAGAGGTACAGGTACACCTCCTATTGACTCAAATGATTTCAATTAGCCTATCAGAAGCTTCTAAAGCCATGCCATAATTTTCTGGAATTTACCAAGCTGTTTAAAGGCACAGTCAACTTAGTTTATGTAAACTTCTGACCCACTGGAATTGTGATACAGTGAATTATAAGTGAAATAATCTGTCTGTAAACAATTGTTGGGAAAATTACTTGTCTTGCACAAAGTAGATATCCTAACCGACTTGCCAAAACTATAGTTTGTTTACAATACATTTGTGGAGTGGTTGAAAAACAAGTTTTAATGACTTCAACCTAAGTGTATGTAAACTTCCGACTTCAACTGTACACAAAGGTAGAGTTATTAAAGTGTCTATGCATATATGATAACAACAGAGAGTACTGGGCCGTTCGCACTACCCTCTGTAGTGCCTTGCGGTGGGAGGCCGAGCAGTTGCCATACCAGGCAGTGATGCAACCAGTCAGGATGCTCTCGATGGTGCGGCTGTAGAACCTTTTGAGGATCTGAGAACTCATGCCAAATTTTTTCAGTCTCCTGAGGGGAAATGGGTTTTGTCGTGCCCTCTTCACGACTGTCTTGGTGTGCTTGGACCATGTTGGTGATGTGGACACCAAGGAAGCTCTGAACCTGCTCCACTGCAGTCCCGTTGATGAGAATTGGGGCGTCCTCGGACCTCTTTTTCCTGTAGTCCAAAATCATCACCTTTGTCTTGATCACGTTGAGGCAGAGGTTGTTGTCTTGGCACCACACGGCCAAGTCTCTGACATCCTTCCTATATACCTACCCTTCCCACCTTGGTGCGGCCCATCAGGAAGTCCAGGATCCAGTTGCAGAGGGAAGTGTTTAGTCCCAGGGTCCTTAGCTTAGTGATGAGCTTTGAGGTTACTATGGCGTTGAACGCTGAGCTGTAGTCAATGAGTAGCATTGTAGGGTTTCTGGGATAATGGCGTTGATGTGAGCCATGGCCAGCCTTTCAAAGCACTTCATGGATACAGATATGAGTGCTACGGGTCGGTAGTAATTTAGGCAGGTTACCTTAGTGTTCTTGGGCACAGGCACTATGGTGGTCTGCTTAGAACATGTTGGTATTAGAGACTCGGACAAGGAGAAGTTGAAAATGTCAGTGAAGACACTTGCCAGTTGGTCAGCGCGTTGCTGTTCTACTATAGATACATTTCAACACAGATCAAAAAACATCTTGCACGCCATTGAGAAAAAACTGTAAGTACCCATTTGGCTATGTTCTAGTCAGTTCACCTTTGTTAACTCAATGGGGAGGCTGCATTTGAGCCTATTATACCCTACCTATGCCTTTATTCTTATTACAGGTTTTGCCTGATTGGAGGATTTTTCTGTTTGAATACTGATATTTTCAAGTTTGTATATACCGGTAAATGTTTCAAAAGTCCTCTTGAAACACCAGCGCTGTGTAGAAAAACAATATCCGCCTATTTCACCTCTACCTGCCGGCCTCCTGCTGAATCTTTGTCCTTACAACTGTTTTAAGGTCCCCATTTTACAGTATGTGTGTGTGTTTATGTGTGGGTGTGTGTGTTTGTACGTGTGTGTTCGTGTATACGTGTTTCCTGTGTGTGTGTGTGTGTGTACGTGCATGGGTGTGTTTTTCCTGTGTGCGGATGTGCATGGGTGTGCATGGGTGTGCCTGTGTTACAGAGAGGAAATGTGTTATCTTGTGCTTGATAATCGACTGATAATTTGTTCATGTTTATCTCTGTGTTCATTTGTCAATGAGAGAGAACCAGATCAGCTGGGCTGTGTTTGCCTGTCTGTTGTTCCAATCCAATAGACCTGTCTAAGATACACCCAGTTATTGTCACTCAGCACCCTGACTGTGGAACACTACAATGGTGTTTCCTGTCTTACACTACAGTAGGGGCCTGGGCCCAGTTACAACTGGCCCCTGAGCTGTAGATCCAATTGGCTTTTGCCTATAGAGACTTCACTGACATTCATGCTCTGGGCCTGGGAAATACACTATCTGGAAGATGGCTGGTTAAGTTTGGCTTTGGTCGAGCTATCTACAATTTATTTGAGGAATGGGGAGGTGTTCAGGTATGGCTTACATCCCCTCCTACCCAATACTCTTTAACCATATCTAACTCTGAATGTGTCTGAACCTGTCTTAAATTACACCCAAATAGTGCACCATTTCTGTCCAAAAAACCTTGTGTCTTTATGGTTCTGTCCCAATGTAGCACCTTACATAGAGAGTAGGGATTCATGCGTGCCCTCCATGTGTCACTTTGTCCTCATAACATCACAGATCAATGCTCCTGTCTCCTGTACTTTCCTCTGCATGCATAACTATGTCTGTGGTTTACGTCGGTACGGGTGTATTTATGCTAGTGATGTACGGTGTATCCCTCCCTGCTCTCTCAATCTCCCTACGGGCCTGTCGGCCCAATCGCATGGAAAATGGCTGTGAAAACAGAAATAGAGTCAGTGCTTCAGCTAGTGAACATGTAGACATTCAGATGGCTGACTGGTTTCTGACTGCTCCTTTATCTGCAGTTGACAGTAGGTAAACATTTTGTAATGTTGTAATGTACACAGGGAATTAGTAAATACTGATAGTGTTATTCTACTAATGTGACTGGTACAATTAGCCAAATTATATTGTTGCTTATTACGTCATGGTTATATTGGTTAGTTACAATTATAAGGGTTTGTGCAATCAGTATTTTGTTTGTTTGTAAATTAGCCATTCTCCATAAGGCTGTTTACATACACACCATTATTCTCCACAACCGACTGTGAGTCTGAATGGAGATCATTCTATATATTTCCCATACCCTCAGGAAACACACTGCTGTATCCTGGTGTATCCATCTAGCCTCCTGAGAGATGCTGTAACTGCATTACATCTCTCACACTGGGGGATAAAAGGGGTTTAGAACACCGTTGTATTCACTTCAATGCAAATGGAATTACAATCCAAATCAATACCCTTTAACAGTATATTGCATTTTGGTTCTTGTAATCAACTCTATGGATTGTAACCCCTCCATTACTTGGCTTCTCCTGACCTCCAGGACTCCCTATATTGTGGTGTTAACTTGCGGAAGATCTCAAGGAGAGTAGAGAGGACGCAACGAGTATGCAATTGAGATCTTCCCTAAGTCTCTCATCTCTGTCCAATGATTAATCACGATCTGTCGCTCCGGGTCATATCCTGGGCCCTGACCCCTGACTCTTCCCTGGGGGCTGTGGTCCAATCACAGAGAAACAGGAAGAACATTGCTTTTGACAGCAGGCTTTATGAGAGGCCTCCTGGGAAATGTAGTGTTGGTGCTCAAAGAGAAGTATAAGTCACCATCTGTCTCCCTCACTCAGCCACTACGCAATGGTGTGTGTGTGCATGCATGCGTGTGTGTACCTACAGTATGCTGTGTGTATATACAGTACACAGGGCCTTGCCCTTGTTGGGTTATGAGACATCCAGCCTCTCTCGCTCTCTGATTTTGTCAGGCTTCTGTGTGTGTGTGAGTGTGTGTAGTTGTGTGTCTCCGTCATGAGTGAGGTATCTAGCTCTTTGGACACCTGTGCAGAGGGAACACAACAGACAGACACACACACACACACACAGCAGCTCAAGGTTGAGCCTGGCCTTCCCTGTCCCGGGCTCTACAGGCTGATTAAGTATTCCTGGCGATGTTCCGAAGCCACATTGACATTCCGGTCTTGCCACACGTTCCATTGTGCATTCAGAGGGAGAGAGAGAGAGAGGACCCCTCCTCCTCCTTCTCCTCTCCTCCTCTACAAAACGCTGGATTCATTATCCTCAGTCACACTGCTTTGGAGCACAGGTAGACCACGTACACAGACATGCACACCTCACATAAATGTGTGTAACACACAAAAACATGTACACAAGCACAATCATACACATTGCAGAGAGCTAGGGCCCATGTACAAAAGACCTGTGCTGTCTGAAATGCACTTAGACACACTCAAATACTGGGTTATGTAAACCTGCACAGTTCCTGGTCATCCCCACATAAAGTGCCTCAGACATGTTGGCACCAGGGGGAAATTAGATTATGGAGGCGGAATCTTGGGTGAAAACGTATTTGGCCAGAGTACAATTGTAGTGCGTAGTGGTTTTCTGTAGTGTGGTTTCTCTCATGCTGTTTATGCTGTGTTGGAGGTGTCAGTCCTCAACACACACAGACTGTCTTGTTTAAGAGCTGGCCAAATGAAACACTATAAGCTGTTTACTGTCATTTAGGCCGAGGGGTTCAACCTACTCTTTCTATGTCAGGGCTTTTTGAGATATAGCACCCTGGCAACACACACACGCACAAACACGCACACGTACACGTACATGTAGACGTACACACAGTCTATCATTCTGTTTCTTTCAGACGTTACTTTCTGTCAAACAGCAATGCACACACATTCTGTACAATCACTCCTGATATGGGGATGCTGTCTGTTTGATGCTACCCTGTGCTGTGTCTGTGTGTTTTGGGAGCGATAACCAGGCTACAGCTCTCCTAGCGTTAGTAAAGAGCCACTCTGAGAAGATGAATGGGGGGATGGGAGGGGTGGAAAGAGATGGGTGTATCTCACTGCAAGAGTTTACAGCATGTACATCCCTTATTTTCAACATCAGTGGAGATTGGTGCTATCCATGCTGCTGAAAGTATCAAATGTGTGTGTGTGTGTGTGTGTGTGAGAGAGATAGCAGGATTAGTCAGCAACAAGGCCTTTTTTCAACTTTGACCTTTAAACGTTGAAATACATTATAACAGTGATTAAAGGAACAATCTGGGATTGGTACATCCATTTGTTGACTTTTAAATTAATTATATACTACATAACCATTCTTTCCTTAAGAATATAACTGATACATGTCTCATGAGCCCCTTTATGCTTTGGATAATCGATAGTAATGTATTTAAAATAGTGGAAACAATATTATTATGATTAAATGGAGCAACTCCCAAAAAACAAAAAAATACGTTAGAAACAGCTTTTGTTCATGCTGAAGGGTTTGGAAGAGCCTGGAAATAGCATAGATGGGAGCCGTTGGCTCGTCCTAGAAAGCAGAGAGAGAGAGAGAGAGAAAGATGAACATGAAAACATAAACTCTACCGCTGTCTCTTGAGGGAAGGATACAGGCCTGTTAAAAGAGGAGTAAAGGATATGGAGAGAGAAAAGAGATGAGTTGAAAAAATGAGGGAGAGGAAATGGAAAGGCAGAGTGTGGTACTGTAGAGGAAACAGGAAGGCAGAGTGTGGTACTGTAGAGGAAACAGGAAGGCAGAGTGTGGTACTGTAGAGGAAACGGGAAGGCAGAGTGTGGTACTGTAGAGGAAATGGAAAGGCAGAGTGTGGTACTGTAGAGGAAATGGAAAGGCAGAGTGTGGTACTGTAGAGGAAACAGGAAGGCAGAGTGTGGTACTGTAGAGGAAACGGGAAGGCAGAGTGTGGTACTGTAGAGGAAATGGAAAGGCAGAGTGTGGTACTGTAGAGGAAATGGAAAGGCAGAGTGTGGTACTGTAGAGGAAACAGGAAGGCAGAGTGTGGTACTGTAGAGGAAACAGGAAGGCAGAGTGTGGTACTGTAGAGGAAACAGGAAGGCAGAGTGTGGTACTGTAGAGGAAACGGGAAGGCAGAGTGTGGTACTGTAGAGGAAATGGAAAGGCAGAGTGTGGTACTGTAGAGGAAATGGAAAGGCAGAGTGTGGTACTGTAGAGGAAATGGAAAGGCAGAGTGTGGTACTGTAGAGGAAATGGAAAGGCAGAGTGTGGTACTGTAGAGACAACAGGAGGATTTAGACAGGTTACATTGAGAAATACTCTATGACAGGGAGAGGAAATATATTCACAGTAGCAGCAGAATATTACACTGTGTAATGGCAGACCGATCCAGCATCTCATGCCTCTACTGTTAATGAGGATACCTAGTTTACAGTAAATGCATGCACGCACACACTGATACGTACAGTGTACAGCTTGTGTAGGTCTTCGATTCAGACTGTATGAAATAACGACCCCGCTTAAGGTCATGGGCTGGTCTTAACCTTAGACATGAACACACACACACACACTTCTTGGGGGTTCAGCATTTATCAGCAGACCGGGCTTCTTAGCTCTCTCATTAATAAGTGATCCTGGGTAAGAGAGCAGTGGGGCGCCCATCCTCACTTAGCATATTAAGACGGGAAGAGAAAAGTTGGATATGAAAAGCTTGGAGGCAGAACCACTTAGTGGAAGGAATGTGGACAGACCTAGGGAGCTCACAGAGCCTTTAGCTCCTGAAGACATCTCTAACAAGACTATACAGTACGTTTAGCTTTCTAGGCCTTCAGCCATATCACAGGGATTCAGTTTAATTAAGTTCAATGTATTTACACAGACTATTAAAAAGATGCACATACATTTCCATAAAAATGTCCAATAAAATCAATGCATGATCAATGTGACTAAGTTGTGTGAGAGTATCTTAATTTGGGCATCAGCACCTAGATTTGATTTCTATTCAAAAAGCACAGCTGGGATCTATTTCAACAGTGTTGCATACAGCATATGTTAGGTATGGTCGATATAAGCTAATAGAATCTTTTAAATGACTTTTTACATGTACTTTCATTGTGTTTAGAGCGGCGGCTGTGTTGTAGTGTCGAAGAGGTGACTTGACTCCCCATTCCACCACCCCCCATCTCCACACACACAGACACACACTCCACACTCACCCTAAGGTCAAGGTACATATTGAGCCAAGGCACACTTTGACAATCAGCAAATCACAGACTGTCAAATGTGTAGTTCTGTCAGAGGACCCTAACCTTTGTCATACATATTGAGCTCTGATATAAAAAATCACCCTTGACCAATGATCGTGTGGCTAGAGAGTGTTGTGGTTCTGACCAAGGACGATATTCAACACCAGCTTTGGTCAGAGTACATATTTGTTGACACTCCATAGCGATGTTTGAACACCAATACAAAGAATCTGTATCCTAGATACTTAATGAGTATGTACTACTGCCTATTAGTTCATTTTAGGTTGCTGTAAATGAATGGTATCCTTTCAGTGTACTAGCGCTTTGCCTGTCTACCGGAAGTTGATGCTGTTGCTATGCAACTTCTTGATAACTTGATAGCATTGCAATTACATTACTAGCTAGACATCTTATGACTTCATTAACAATGTCCATTGAGAAGGCAAAACAACTATGCCACTTAGCTAAGCTAAGAATGACGTGAATAATCAAGTCAATAAACGTTGATTAGTTAATTATCTCACAAGAAAAAGCATCCGAGTGAGCGAAACAGCGCCCCTCTTTCTCTCTACGTGTAGGCCATCTTAAGTTGAAGTCGGAAGTTTACATACACTTAGGTTGGAATCATTAAAAATCGTTTTTCAACCACTCCACCATTTTGTTTTAAGAAACTATAGTTTTGGCAAGTCGGTTAGGACATCTACTGTGTGCATGACACAAGTCATTTTTCCAACAATTGTTTACAGACAGATTATTTCACTTATAATTCACTGTATCACAATTACAGTGGGTTGGAAGTTTACATACACTAACATGCTGACCAGCCTGGATACGTCACGGGCACAAGTGTCGCAAAATAATTGTAGAAATCCATGTTATTCAATTATTGCACCCACACTGCTTGCGCACTCCAACGAGCGTCTGCGTTACCAAGGGCTAAATAGAAGTCATTCCTATTTCTGATGCAGATCGCGCTGAAAGTCCAGCCTCTCCCATCTCCTCATTGGTTTATAGAAGTAGATACCCACGTGCCATCTCCTCATTGGTTATACCCACGTGGGTGATTGAAAGACAAACTGTTTTGCCGGTAGTCGTGGTAATACAATGAAAGTTTAGATGCGATCACCATATAAGTTCAAAGATGAAAAAGCCTGGAAGGAGGAGAGATGACTAGAAATGATTCAGTTGGCCGTTTTATGTGTGGATTAATTGTCGGAGTAGAGGTCCTTGTGCATTTCAGGTAAAATAACAACTCAATGTTTATATCCCAGGACAAATTAGCTATCAACAGCAAGCTAGCTAAATAGCACAAATTAACGTTAGCTAGCAAGTGCAAGCTAACTAGCTAAATTGCCTTACATGTTTAATGCTTTTCGACCTGTCCCCAAATTAATGTCATTGGTTCAGAGTTTGTTTTGATATTTTAACCTGCGTGTCGTGATCGCGTTTGGTGTGGGGGGGGCATAATAAATGTATGCACGATAGCACACGATGGCGCACATGCTCAGCCGGATTGGGTTCCGTGTAAGTTGACTGTGCCTTTAAACAGCTTGGAAAATTCCAGAAAATGTTGTCATGGCTTTTGAAGCTTCTGATAGGCTAATTGAAATCATTTGAGTCAATTGGAGGTGTACCTGTGGATGTATTTCAAGGCCTACCTTCAAACTCTGTGCCTCTTTGCTTGACATCATGGGAAAATCAAAAGACAACAGTCAAGACCTCAGAAAAATGTTTGTTGACCTCCACAAGTCTGGTTCATCCTTGGGAGCAATTTCCAAATGCCTGAAGGTACCACGTTCATCTGTACAAACAATAGTACGCAAGTATAAACACCATGGGACCACGCAGCAGTCATACCGCTCAGGAAGGAGACGTGTTCTGTCTCCTAGAGATGAACCTACTTTGGTGCGAAATGTGCAAATCACTCCCAGAACAACAGCAAAGGACCGTGTGAAGATGCTGGAGGAAACAGGTACAAAAGTATCTATATCCACAGTCAAACGAGTCCTATATCGACATAACCTGAAAGGCTTGTCAGCAAGGAAGAAGTCACTGTTCCAAAACCACCATAAAAAAGCCAGAATACGGTTTGCAACTGCACATGGGGACAAAGATTGTACTTTTTGGAGAAATGTCCTCAGTTCTATTTTTGTTTCATCAGACCAGTTTTACCATAATAACCATGATTATGTTTGGAGGAAAAAGGGGGACACTTTTTCAAGCTGAAGAACACCATCCCAACGTGAAGCACGGGGGTGGCAGCATCATGTTGTGGGGGTGCTTTACTGCAGGAGGGTCTGGTGCACTTCACAAAATAGATGGCATCATGAGGTAGGATAATTATGTGGATATATTGAAGCAACATCTCAAGACATCAGTCAGGAAGTTAAAGCTTGGTCGCAAATGGGTCTTCCAAATGGACAATGACCCCCCCCCCCCCCCCCCCCCCAAAAAAAAAGCATGAAAAAGCATGTGCGAGCAAGGAGGCTTGCAAACCTGACTCACTTACACCAGCTCTGTCAGGAGGAATGGGCCAAAATTCACCCAACTTATTGTGGGAAGCTTGTGGAAGGCTACCCGAAACGTTTGACCCAAGTTAAACAATTTAAAGGCAATGCTACCAAATACTAATTGAGTGTATGTAAACTTCTGACCCACTGGGAATGTGGTGAAAGAAATAAAAGCAGAAATACATATTTTATCCAACTTGAATAAACACTTGGAGGTAAGGATGACGACGGCGATACGGATATCACTTATTATTGATATCTACATTTCACATTGATGTGAATTCCACTGCTGCTCTCTCATTTAGCTATTTGCACCTTACGGATAGTGGTTGTTATGGATGGATATTCACAAATCTACATGTGTATTTGAACCTAATAATGGTTGAATTCAAGAAGTTTAAGCTGCCTATCAATCATTGTTTTTGAAACCAGTGGACAGACAGTGAAAAAGCAGAGGCGGGGCCTCTGTTTTGTTATTGTTTCATCTGTGGATTTGCCCTTTAAACAGATGCATATTATCAAGATATCAAAGTGTCACCAACAAAAAGGTAAACAATAGGTCTATAGCAAATGCAGCATATAACATTCATTTTTCACATGGAAATAGCAGTTTTCACTAGTGCACAAATCATGCCATTCCATAAGAGCAGCTCAAATCAATGAGCCCAATCAGTCCTTCCTGTCAACAAAATCATAAACAAAAGAGTAGGGCTGGCTAGTAAATTCTTAGTTTTGGGGTTATGTTCAGGTAAAACAATTTGGCTAATCTATACTTCCATATTTCCAAGTCCTATTCTTGAAGATCAAGGGGTATAACATTTATTGGAATGACTGGAATTCTGAAAGACTTTGGTTTTTAATGTAAAGATATAATTTAATTGTATTATTATATGTAGTAGAAAGCGATAGGTTAGAAGAAGCCTACATAACCAACCCATAAAGTAAAATGTATCATCCATATATGGCCAGCTATTTAAACTTTAACATTAATTTATCCTGCAATAAATGTAATTCAATTGATAACATATACATTTTTTTTCTTCTAATGCCTCTTAAGGGGAAAGTAGTCCTCCATTTGCCCACTAACATGGGGTGAACAGCTGCGGTGATTGCTCGCTATCTAATAGCATAGACAGTGAGACAGATCTGCCCAGCAGCTCCGACTTTGTTTACACAAGACAACACATCACACATTTTTTAACTTGAGAAATACTGCATCAGACACCTTAGTAAGATGTAAAATTGTTCAACTAAAATATCCTCGGCAAAAACGTCTAAATCAATTACAGATTTATTGAGTTATCTTAGATTCATTCTGGGGATTTTGAGGAAGTGAATTAGGATTCCACGTCTACAGTGTCTCATGGGGGACAAACATCATTAACCAAGCTCTGAATCGGTCATGAAATACACCTTCAAGTCTGAAATCTCATTTTACTAATGAGAAACAGAAAAACACACTTGCCAATCAGCATGTTCAAATTATCTTTAAGATAGGGGACCGGCAGCCTATTTAGTTGGTGTGGAGCAGCAACAGTTGAGTCAGAGTGGAATTTATTTGAACATTGCTGGTGATTAGATATTTACAAAATATACAAGCATAAACAAATTGTTGTAAAAAATATTAACTTGACAACTATGAACTTACTTGGCCAAAATAGCAATAGCAAAATTACCTAAATACAAGGGTTAAGTCAAAATACCTCAAACAAAGGGCAAAACGCCCATAAACTCACATATCTGAGAACAGAGACGGTATAGAAACCGAGACATCTCATTGACACATTTTTGGGTTGAGGCAGGGCGGGCGGGCGGGGCGAAAGGGGGGACAAAGTAGACCAGATCCAGCTGTTATTGCATTGGTGCCTATGGGATAGCCACAGGATTTGACCGAATATTATCGATTTTCCCCACACACAGTAACTGAGTAAATTGACATTTTACCAGCAGGCTAAGTAGATTAGGAGAAAAACAACCTGTGATCATTTTTGGGAAAATGTGGTCAGTGCGTCATCTTCATTATCTTGGCCTTGAACTTGACCGGCGCGCGCGCTGACCTAGGAAGCCAGTCTGACAGTGGTGGTGAGTATCAACAGGTTGGTGATATAACACAAATACGAAGGCTAAACATTTCTAAATAAATTGTTTCATAACCAGACTCTGGCATTTGTGTTTTACATATTACAATGCACAATATTAGAATGCACAATTAGCAAATGTGTGTACAAAACAACCAGTTCGTTTTTGTGGGGAGAATTGGAGGGAAATGTCCCAACGTGGCTATGGCTCACAGGCATATTGTCATATAGTGTATGCGATGACTTGAGACTGCTGTGTTGTTTGCGCTAACCAAATATATGCTTGTCTGGAGTAAGTACACATATTGAAATTGGGAATTGTTGATTGAAGTTGAAATAGTATTAAAGACTTTGATCAGATTATTGTTGAGATGTTGATATGTGATGTTATTTGGTAGTGAATGTAGTGAATGTGAACAGGATGTAGCATGCTGTTAGTCAGCAGGCACTCTGGGCTCAGGCTTTCCATTCAGTGCTGTTGAGGGAAATAAACGCCTACCATGTCACACAGCAGGGGTGCATGGGTAACAGCCAGTGTGTGTCCCCGACAGATATCTGACACACTTCCTCTAACTGTGACGTCATCACATCTCCACTAACACAGACATGATGCCACATAAGCAGTGTTGGAGTGGGAGCTGTCATCCATCCACACAATACAAGCCCACTCAGCCACCCACGCTCATTCAATTGGGACTTCCTGTTTGCTGACCAATCAGTCACAGCATAATAAAGCCCCCCTTCTCTCCAACCAAGGCTGATGGCTTCCCACATAATTTTCTCATTACATGACAAGTGGTGTGCTCAGAGCAGTGCGACGGTCATTGTGCTCCCCGGCCTCACAGGGTTCTCACACCACACGCACTTCCGCTTGCCCAGTGTGGCCACTGTGTGTGTGTGCGTGTGCGAGAGAGCGAGAGAGAGAGAGAGGGAGATAGAGACAGTGCGAAGCAGCCACACTGTGACTTCCAGGAAAAGGCTCTCCTCCTCTGCTTGTAGATGTGTGTGGGAGTCAACAGCGGGGAATTGTCATGTGGGATACACAGAGACAGTGGTCCTCAGCAGGGAATAGTCACGTGGGATACACAGAGACAGTGGATACTCACTGGGAATTAAGGAATTAACCAATGGGCACACCACATCATTTCAATGTGAAAATGTGAGTAATTTTCGTTGATCAAGAAGAGAAGTTGATCAATGAGATCTTTATCAACCTTTATTCACATACTCAAAAAGACCATCAGAAGTTTGTTGAATTCTCATTGTGGTATCACTATGCTTTCAACCATCTAAAACCACAACCAAATTCCAATGTCAGATTTTTGGTTTAGTTGTCATTTAAATGGGTTATCACAGCGCTTTCAACCATGTAAAAGTGCAAAGATCAAATGTCATTTTTTTTTTAACATAGCTTTATTTTGGAAGTTTAAAAAGTTCAAATATACAGTACCAGTCAAAAGTCTGGACACACCTACTCATTCAAGAGGTTTTCTTTCTTTCTTTCTTTCTTTTTTACTATTTTCTACATTGTAGAATAATAGTGAAGACATTAAAACTATTAAATAACACAAAATATATTTTATATTGTTCAAAGTAGGCACCCTTTGCATTGATGAGAGCTTTTCACACTCTTGGCATTCTCTCAACCAGCTTCACCTGAAATTATTTTAAGAAGTCTTGAAGGAGTTCCCACATATAATGAGCACTTGTTGGCTGCTTTTCCTTTACTCTCCGGTTCAACTCATCCCAACTATCTCAATTGGGTTGAGGTCGGGTGATTGTGGAGGCCAGGTCATCAGATGCAGCACTCCATGACTCTCCTTCTTAGTCAAATAGCCCTTACACAGTCTGGAAGTATTTTTTTGATCATTGTCCTGCCTGAAAACAAATGATAGTCCCACAAAGTACAAACCAGATGGGATGGCGTATCACTGCAGAATATTGTGGTAGCCATGCTGGTTAAGTTTGCCTTGAATTCTAAATAAATCACAGACAGTGTCCCCAGCAATGCACCCCCACACCATCACACGTCCTCCTCATCCGTTCACCTACTCCATGCGTCTCACAAAGACACGAAGGTTGGAACCAAAAATGTCAAATTTGGACTCATCAGACCAAAGGACAGATTTCCACAAGTCTAATGTCCATTGCTTGTGTTTTTGACCCAAGCAAGTCTCTTCTTATTATTGGTGTCCTTTAGTAGTGGTTTCTTTGCAGCAATTCAATCATGAAGGCCTCGCAGTGTGGTGCCAGGACAACAACCTCTCCCTCAATGTGAGCAAGACAAAAGAGCTGATCGTGGACTACAGGAAAAGGTGGAACAGGCCCCCATTAACATCACCAGGGCTGTAGTGGAGCTGGTCGAGAGTTTAAAGTTCCTTGGTGTCCACAACAACAACAATCTATCATGGTCCAAACCCACGAAGACAGTCGTGAAGAGGGCACAAAAAAAAACATTTTCCCCCTCAGGAGACTGAAAAGATTTGGCATGGCTCCCCAGATCCTCAAAAAGCTCTACAGCTGCATCATCGAGAGCATCCTGACCGGTTGCCTGGTACCGAAACTGCTCGGCATCTGACCGTAAGGAGCTACAGAGGGTGGTGCATACGGCCCAGTACATCACTGGGGCCAAGGCTCCTGCAATCCAGGACCTATATAATAGGCTCTGTCAGAGGAAAACACAAAAGAGTATGTTCTACCAGAGCACAAAGTCTTGGACCAAAAGGCTCCTTAACAGCTTCTACCCCCAAGCCATAAGACTGCAGAATAATTAATCAGCTGGCCACCGGACTATTACATTGACCCCCCCCTCCATTTGTTTTGTACACTGCTGCTACTCGCTGTTTGTTATCTATGCACAGTCACTTCACCCCTACCTACATGTACAAATGACCTCTAACCTGTACCCCCACACACTAACTTGGTACTGGTACCCCCTGTATATAGTCTTGTTATTGTTATGTTATTCCGTTTCTTCTTCTTATTTTTTACTTTCGTTTATTAGGTAAAATGTTCTTAACTCTTCTTGAACTGCACTGTTGGTTAAGGGCTTGTAAGGAAGCATTAAACGGTAAGGTCTACACTTGTTGTATTCGGCGCATGTGACAAAGTTTGACTTGATTTTGATTCACACAAGTCTCCTCTGAACAGTTGATGTTGAGATGTGTCCGATACTTATTTATTTGCATTTATTTGGGCTGCAATCTGAGGCCGGTAACTTAAAATGGCGGCGGAAAAATGGCAGCAGTTTTACGGGCAGTTTTACGGGGCTTTTTTTCACACCATTTGTAACTTATTTTGTACATAATGTTTCTGCAACCGTATCTTGTGGCAAAAAAAGAGCTTCTGGATATCAGGACAGCGATCACTCACCTCGGATTAGACAAAGATTTTTTTCTACAAAAAGATATTCTCCAAACACCCCACAGGGCCGACATCCCCGTTATTTGCAAGAGGAAGCGACGCAAGTACAGAGGACAAAGAGCCGGATGCTTTGTCAGGACCCGGAGAAGGCGAGTGGGTAAGCTGCCCTTACCGTCAATACTACTCGCCAACGTGCAATCATTGGACAATAAATTAGATGAGGTACAATCACGAATATCCTACCAACGGGACATCAAAAACTGTAATATCCTATGTTTCACGGAATTGTGGCTGAATGACGACATGGATATTCAGCTAGTGGGATATATGCTGCACCGGCAAGATAGAACAGCACACTCCGGTAAGATGAGGGGGGGGGGGGGGGGGGGGGGGGGCGGTCTGTGCATATTTGTAAACAACAGCTGGTGCACGAAATCTAAGGAAGTCTCTAGATTTTGCTCTCCTGAAGTAGAGTATATTGTGATAAATTGCAGGCCACACTACTTGCCTGGAGAATTTTCAGCTATACTTTTCGTGGCTGTTTATTTACCACCACAGACAGATGCTGGCACTAAGACCGCACTCAGTCAGCTGTATAAGGAAATAAGCAAACAGGAAACCACTCACCCAGAGGCTGCGCTCCTAGTGGCCGGAGACTTTAATGCAAGGAAACTGAAATCAGTTCGACCAAATTTCTATCAACATGTTAAATGTGCAACCAGAAGGGAAAAAAAATCTAGATCACCTGTACTCCAGACGCATACAAAGCTCGCCGTCGCCCTCCATTTGGTAAATCCTCCTGATTCCTGCTTACAAGCAAAAATTAAAGCAGGGAGCACCAGTGACTCGGTCCATAAAAAAGTGATCAGATGAAGCAGATGCTAAACTACAGGACTGTTTTGCTATCACAGACTGGAACATGTTCCGGGATTCTTCCAATGGCATTGAGGAGTACACCACATCAGTCACTGGCTTTATCAATAAGTGCATCAATAAGTGCACAATAAGTGAATGTACGTACAGCCACACAGTGACCGTACATACATACCCCAACCAGAAGCCATGGATTATAGGCAACATTCACACTGAGTTAAAGGATAGAGCTGCCACTTTCAAGGTGCGGGACTTTAACCCGTAACAGGCAAAGCGTCAATACAGGGCTAAGATTGAATCATACTACACCGGCTCCGACACTCGTCTTACGTGGCAGGGCTTACAAACTATTACAGACGACAAAGGGAAGCACAGCCGCGAGCTGCCCAGTGACACGAGCCTACCAGACGAGCTAAATCACTTCTATGCTTGCTTCGAGGTGAGCAATACTGAGGCATACATGTGAGCATTAGCTGTTCCGGACCACTGTGTGATCACGCTCTCCGTAGCCGACGTGAGTAGGACCTTTAAACAGGTCAACATACACAAGGCAGTGGGGCCAGACAGATTACCAGGATGTGTGCTCCGGGCATGTGCTGACCAACTGGCAGGTGTTTTCACTGACATATTCAACATGTACCTGATTGAGTCTGTAATACCAGCATTTTTCAAGCAGACCACCATAGTCCCTGTGCCCAAGAACAGAAAGGCAACCTGCCTAAATGACTACAGACCCGTAGCACTCATGTCCGTAGCCATGAAGTGCTTTGAAAGGTTGGTAATGGCTCACATCAACACCATTATCCCAGAAACCCTAGACCCACTCCAATTTGCATTCCGACCAAACAGATCCACAGATCTTATTTGAGAATGCTATTCATTGACGACAGCTCAGCGTTCAACACCATAGTACCCTCAAAGCTCATCACTAAGCTAAGGATCCTGGGACTAAATACCTCCCTCTGCAACTGGATCCTGGACTTCCTGACAGGCCGCCCCAAGGTGGTGAGGGTAGGTAGTAACACATCTGCCACGGTGATCCTCAACACTGGAGTGAGGGGTGCGTGCTCAGTCCCCTCCTGTACTCCCTGTTCACCCACAACTGCATGGCCAGGCATGACTCCAACACCATCATTTAGTTTGCAGATGACACAACAGTGGTAGGCCTGATCACCAACAACGACGAGACAGCCTATAGGGAGGAGTACAGAGACCTGGCTGGGTGGTGCCAGAATAACAACCTATCCCTCAACGTAACCAACACTAAGGAGATGATTGTGGATTACAGGAAAAGGAGGACCGAGCACACCCCCTTTCTCATCGACGGGGCTGTAGTGGAGCAGGTTGAGAGCTTTAAGTTCCTTGGTGTCCACATCAAACACAAACTAGAATGGACCAAACACACCAAGACAGCCGTGAAGAGGGCACGACAAAGCCTATTCCCCCTCAGGAAACTAAAAAGATTTGGCATGGGTCCTGAGATCCTCAAAAGGTTCTACAGCTGCAACATCAATAGCATCCTGGCTGGTTGCGTAACTGCCTGGTATGGAAATTGCTCGGCCTCCGACCGCAAGACACTACAGAGGGTAGTGCGTACGACCCAGTACATCACCCAGGCCATCCAGGACCTCTACACCAGGCAGTGTCAGAAGAAGGCCCTAAAAATTGTCAAAGACCCCAGCCACCCCAGTCATAGACTGTTCTCTCTACTACCGCATGGCAAGCGGTACCGGAGTGCCATGTCTTGGACAAAAAGGCTTCTCAACAGTTTTCACCCCCAAGCCATAAGACTCCTGAACAGGTACCCAAATGACTAACCGGACTATTTGCACTGTGTGCTCCCCCCAATGCCTCTTTTATGCTGCTGCTACTCTCTGTTTATCATATATGCATAGTCACTTTAACTCTACATTCATGTACATACTACCTCAATTGGGCCGACAAACCAGTGCTCCCACACATTGGCTAACCGATGCATTGTGTCCCACCACCCACCAACCCCTCTTTTACGCTACTGCTACTCTCTGTTCATAATATATGCATAGTCACTTTAACCATATCTACATACTACCTCAATCAGCCTGACTAACCGGTGTCTGTATGTTGCTTCACTACTTTTATAGCCTCGCTATTTCTTTACTTACCTATTGTTCACCTAATACATTTTTTACACTACTGGTTAGAGCCTGTAAGTAAGCATTTTAAAATTTTAAATGTATTTATTTCACCTTTAGTTAACCAGGTAGGCTAGTTGAGAACAAGTTCTCATTTCCAACTGCGACCTGGCCAAGATAAAGCATAGCAATTCGACACATGCAACAACACAGAGTTATACATGGAATAAACAAACATACAGTCAATAATACAGTAGAACAAAATAAATCAAGAAGTCTATATACAGTGAGTGCAAATGAGGTAAGATAAGGGAGTTAAGGCAATAAATAGGCCATGGTGACAAAGTAATTACAATATAGCAATTAAACACTGGAATGGTAGATGTGCAGAAGATGAATGTGCAAGTAGAGATACTAGGGTGCAAAGGAGCAAGATAAATAAATACAGTATGGGGATGAGGTAGGTAGATAGATGGGCTGTTTACAGATAGGCTATGTACAGGTGCAGTGATCTGTGAGCTGCTCTGGCAGCTGGTGCTTAAAGCTTGTGAGGGAGATATGAGACTCCAGCTTCAGAAATGTTTGCAATTCGTTCCAGTCATTGGCAGCAGAGAACTGGAAGGAAAGACGACCAAAGGAGGAATTGGCTTTGGGAGTGACCAGTGAGATATACCTGCTGGAGCACGTGCTACGAGTGGGTGCTGCTATGGTGACCAGTGAGCTGAGATAAGGCAGGGCTTTACCTAGCAGAGACTTGTAGATAACCTGTAGCCAGTGGGTTTGGCGACGAGTATGAAGCGAGGGCCAACCAACGAGAGTGTACAGGTCGCAATGGTGGGTAATGTATGTGGCTTTGGTGACAAAACGGATGGCACTGTGATAGACTGCATCCCGTTTGTTGAGTAGAGTGTTGGAAGCTATTTTACAGATGACATCACCGAAGTCGAGGATCGGTAGGATGGTCAGTTTTACGAGGGTATGTTTGGCAGCATGAGTGAAGTATGCTTTGTTGCAATATAGAAAGCCAATTCTAGATTTATTTTTGGATTGGAGATGCTTAATGTGAGTCTGGAAGGAGAGTTTACAGTCTAACCAGACACCTAGGTATTTGTAGTTGTCCACGTATTCTAAGTCAGAGCCGTCCAGAGTAGTGATGCTGGACGGGCGAGCAGGTGCGGGCAGTGATCAGTTGAATAGCATGCATTTAGTTTTATTGCGTTTAAGAGCAGTTGGAGGCCATGGAAGGAGAGTTGTATGGCATTGAAGCTCGTCTGTAGGTTAAATAACACAGTGTCCAAAGAGAGGCCACTATAAGGTCTACACATGTGGTATTCGGCGCACGTGACAAGTAATCTTTGATTTGATTGATAAACGTATCCTCTGCAGCAGAGGAAACTCTGGGTCTTCCTTTCCTGTGGCGGTCCTCATGAGAGCCAGTTTCATCATAGCACTTGATGGTTTTTGCGACTGCACTTGAAGAAACTCAAAGTTGTAATGATGGACTGTCATTTCCCTTTGCTTATTTGAGCTGTTCTTTCCATAATATGGACTTGGTCTTCTACCAAATAGGGCTATCTTCTGTATACCACCCCTACCTTGTCACAACACAACAGCTTGGCTCAAATGCATTAAAAAGGAAAGAAATTTCACAAACTTTTAACAAGACATACCTGTTAAATTAAATGCATTCCAGCTGACTACCTCATGAAAGTGGTTGAAAGAATGCCAAGAGGGTGCAAAGAGGGTGCAAAGCTGTCATCAAGGCATAGGGTAGCTACTTATTTTCCACCATAATTTGCAAATAAATTCTTTAAAAATCCTACAATGTGATTTTCAGGATTTTTTCTCTTCTCATTTTGTCTGTCATAGTTGAAGTGTACCTATGATGAAAATTACAGGCCTCTCTCATCTTTTTAAGTGGGAGAACTTGCACAATTGGTGGCTGACCAAATACTTTTTTGCCCCACTGTATACTGTACACTTTGTGTACAAAACATTAAGAACAGTAGTGTCAAGTTAGCTGGATGTCCTTTGGGTGGTGGATCGTTCTTGATACGCATGGGAAATTGTTGAGTGTGAAAAACCAAGCAGTGTTGCAGTTCTTGACACATCTGTGCACTTGGCACTTACTACCATACCCTGTTCAAAGGCACTGTACAGCACATTAAGATATCAGCTGATGCAAGAAGGGATTTATAAATACATTTGATTTGATTTGATCATAGCTTCCACCTTGAATCACCTGGTCAGTCTATGTCATGGAAAGAGCAGGTGTTATTAACTTTTACACGCATGAGTTCCAAATATCTCTAACGGTCGCCCCAGAGTGAGTTTTTTTATGCATGTAATGTCAGAATGCAATCACTGTGCCAAAATGTGATTGTTACGCAACAGGACAGTTAACTGCCCTCTAACTAAGGCACGCCTGATAATTATCTTTAGGCTTCAACTTGTCAATTTCAAATTATTTTCGAACAAGTTTTATTTTCCAACAACAGTTTGATTTGAGTTGTTTCACCTCCTCATTAATTCACATAGAATTAGCCCATTTCACTGTTGTGGACAGTTTGCCTTTGATGTATTACGGAGCGGGACAAACCTCTCTTCCACAAGGGCCCAAGCATATTGCCTTCGCTACTAATAATAACTTTGGACATGTGTAGGTTATTTTCGAAGTAAGTGCCTTATTACATTATCATTATAGTTTCTGTATATCGTGTTGTCATTTCTGCTGTAGCACACCAAACGTATGTATGGAGCATAATGTCCTGGTTACAAATCATGTGTTCCCGATTTTTGCATATATTGTAATGGACACATGTGAATAAAAAATGAATAAAAAAATGTATCATTTTTAGATTAAACTGTACTAAATATTACAGATATTTAGATTAAACATGTCACAAAATAATTTATTAAAATACACTATTTTGTGAAGAAGGTCGACAGTAGCCTCAACAGCACTTTGTAGGGTCAGCTAGCTTCTGTCCTTCTTTGGATACATTGACTTCAATTCAAAACTTAGGAGGCTCATGGTTCTCACCCCCTTCCATAGAATTATGACAACTTCTGGAGGACGTCCTCCGATCTATCAGAACTCTTGCAGCATGAACTGAGACGTTGTACACCCAATCAAAGGATCAGAGAATGAATCTGGTACTGAAAGCATAAACTACAGCTAGCTAGCACTGCAGTGCATAAATTGTGGTGAGTAGTTGACTCAAAGAGAGAAAGAAAGTAGTTGAAAGGTTTTGAGCAAATGAATGCCTTACAAAATGAAGGAGAAGAGAGAAATAGAGAGAGATATTGCAATTTTTTTCAGTTTCACTTACTTAGCTAGCACATGCAGCTAGCTAGTTTAGCCTATTGAAACACCCTAGTTAACATAGTTAACATTCTATGTTAGCTAGCTGGCTATGACTTTCCAACACAACACTGGAACTCTTCCAAGTCAAGGTAAGCTTTTGGTTTTACTAATTTATTGCAACCGGGGCCCGCCGGTGTAACTGCTTACTGACTGTACTGCATGATTGTAGAGGGTTTACTAACACGTTAGTTCTATTAGCTATGCTTGGCTTGGATTATAATTTTTTTGATCACATACAGCTGATGTGTTGTGCATTGAAGTTCAAAAGCGAAGGGAATAGGTGAGAGAATGAGAGCGCATAGATGCGAGAAGGAACACAACATGGCTGCTTTACAGTGTGATCAGGGATGTATTCATTCCGCCGATTCTGTTGTTAAACATTTCTTAAACGGAAGCAACCGGAACAAAATGGGGATAAACATACCTGAATTTGTCCAATAGAAACTCTAATTTGCAACTGTTGGACTAATGATTACACCCTACATCAGCAAGATGCAGGCAAGAGAATTTGTCTCTCGACCTCTGTGCACCTAAGTTGTAAACTGTCATTCATAGGCTAGGTTGTAGTAAACTCATGATGGGTAAAGGGAAAATTTGAGCAAAGTATCATGTAGTAGCCTAAACCTATCTCTGTAACATTGAACTGGGAGAATGGAATATGAATGACAGTCATCCAATATGCTGTAATAGAAATAACGCCATGCTCATGAAAAATAAATAATGCTCCCTAATTTTAAATGGGAGCACGAGTGAACCATCCATTCACCTCATTTTGTTATAACAGCTTTGGTCTGACAGACGTTTACATGACAACCAGATTGTATTGCATGATGTCACTAAACATGGTGCTAGATAGCTGCCAATTAGCTTAACATTAGCTCATAAGTGGCGATCGCCACTTGGTTGTACTGATTATGAGCTAATGTTAAGCTAATGAGTGGGGGATGGTCAACAGTATCAAAGGCCTTGGATAGGTCTATAAATATGTCAGCACAGGGAATTCTATGATCTAAGCAGTTTGACACATAGCTGCTGAAACGATGCTATGTCCAGGTCTAACGTTTCAAAAGTTCTTAGCGGAGAGTTTGCCAGTGATTCTGACATTTTTGCAAGGCAAGATTATTTAGAAATTGGGTGGTAGTTATCTAGGTCAGAAGGATCCCCAACTTTGTGTAGGTGGAGGACATAAGCAGCCTTCCAGATCTTAGGCAAATCACCAGAAGCAATTTGTTAAATAAAACATGTAGGTCAAAGGTTCTACGTTGAGAAGGGCAGAAAGCTGCAGTAAAAAGGGATATAGCAAATCAGCTCCTGTGTATTTGTTTTACATATTTTTTTTGCAAGGCACTTAGTACATCATTGACATGGCTCAAATAAGTGCATGACACTTATTTACATCAGTGACATCATTTGGGAGCTTACAGTCATTCTAGATCTGAGTGAACTTGAGGTATTTTCTGAAAATATTATTTCAGCTGAGGCAAATGGTTATTAAAAGCACCACACATTTGCTTTTTGTCTGTTATGGGCTGTCATAAGGGGCAAGAGGGAGTGGAGTTATGTTTCAAAGATTTGACCACTTTCCAGAATTGATCTGGAATTCCGCCATTCTCAGATCCACAATTCAAGAAGTATGTTGACTTGACTTTTCTAACCAGAGTAAGACATCTATTTTTCAAATGTCTGAAGGACTGCAAGTCAGAGGTAGAATCAGTCAATTTAGTCTTAGCCCAAGCTAAGTTTCTTTCATTAAATCTTTCAGACAGTTAATGTGTGAACCATGGGTCTGTCCTTTACCCTTAATATATTATATGGGGCATGCTTATCTGCAACAGAGTTAAACCGAGAGTTAACGCATTTAAGGACCCGAATCAGGGATAGAAGGCACTTCCTCCTTATCATACAACCCCAGGTCATACAGGAAATGTTGCTCATTGAAAGTTCTAAAATGGAACATTGTAATAATGTGCAGATGCGATTTAGGTAGCTTAGTATCTCTAATGCAGGCAATGGGACAATGGTTACTTAGCTCATGAGCAAAGATTCCATTGGCTGTATACTTATGAGGGGCGTTTGTCAGAATGATACCCAAAATAGTAGATTTTTCAGGGTGTTTTAAGTTGGGGCGGGTTGGTTTAGTTATCAGTTGAGTTAAATTTAGCTCAGTACAAATAATAAGATACATTTTCTAAATCAAACTTCTGACTTATATGAATCAGTCCAAGGCCACAGCTGCGGGATTTCAGATCAGACATGGTCTCTAACACAAACATGCTATGGTCAGTAGGTAACTCTTTATATGAAATAGCGATGGGGTTGGCTTGACATGTTATAGATACAAGATTGCTTAGAACTGTGCCATTTGGTCTATGCCTCAAATGAGAACGGGAATTTAAACAAGACTCAATGAGTGTTACCTGTTGCGAAGTCTTGTCTCAACTCAGCACATTGCCGCAGCTTGATTTCATTTTTACCAGCATGCACAATCACTGTGTGCAGCGCTGGGTTTTGGTCTAGAAGGACTGTAAGCTCCCAAGTGATGTCATGCACTCTGGCATCAGGGAAGCAGAATGTCTTTGCACCATCAACCACCACATCTATGATTCAGATGGGTTGGGTTAAATGCGGAAGACACATTTCAGTTGAAGGCATTCAGCTGTACAACTGACTAGGTATCCCCCTTCTCTTTCCAGTACAATGGAACTTCCAACAATGGCTGTCTTGGGAGTGAGGGGCTGTCACGGGGGCGACAATGGCCTCCTTTGACTTGGCGGTCCGAAATCATGGTAGTCTGGCAGATGGCACGGTCTGGCTGCCAGCTGAAGGGGGACCAGACGGGTGAACATGGGTAGAGGACCAGAGCGGGACCAGGAGCCCAATCAAAGTGTCCTCCTGGGGCCGGATAGTCCACTTCCAGCAGTGCAAAGCTGTTTGCCAGGCGGAGCAGGTCCTCCAAAGCATGAAAGTACTGCCCAGGTTGTGGCTCCCTTCGGGTCCTTTAGCCTAACCACCTCGGCCCAGTCTCTGTGGTGAAGTGGTGTTGAACAAGCCACCTGCTCCTGCTAAATTGGTGAACTCGACAACAAGGCTCTCCATATTCTTCAGCTCATATGATAGCTGGCAAATGTCCCTCTGCAGCCGACCCGATGTCACCCATCAGCCGGTCACACAAAAGGCACTTTTTCATACATACGGTATACTGTTCCATATGCGCTCAATCTTCCACTCTGTTCCTCTGGTTAGTGAACATTTCAAGGGATAGTATTGGACAGTCAATGGTTGGCCATTGATTCCCATTCGATATCTATCGGTATCCATAATGCTATAAACAAAGCAGGTTAGCTACAGCTAGCAGCTCTAGCTTAAAGTTGAAAAAGTCCAGTAACGTGGTGTGTTCCATGAAAAGCTAAAATAGGCTACAAAAACAAGCAAAAAGATGAGTGCATCGGTCCGGACCTGTACAGGCCGTCGGTCGATACACTCAAGTAAGTAAAATATAAAATAGCCTATAAATGAGGATAAATAGCTCACAGAGAAGTTTATCAACACTACTTGATACACATCCTCCCAGAGTATGGACCAGCCGGCAGCGTATGTTAGTTAAAATGTCTGTGGCATATTGACCAAATTACCAGGGTAGAGGGCAATCGCAGCAGGCAGCGTATAGTCTAGAGCAGAGTAGAGAGCTATAGCAGCAGGCAGCGTATAGTCTAGAGCAGAGAGCTATAGCAGCAGGCAGCGTATAGTCTAGAGCAGAGTAGAGAGCTATAGCAGCAGACAGCGCATAGTCTAGAGCAGAGAGCTATAGCAGCAGGCAGCGTATAGTCTAGAGCAGAGAGCTATAGCAGCAGGCAGCGTATAGTCTAGAGCAGAGTAGAGAGCTATAG
The DNA here is from genome assembly GCF_002021735.2 of Oncorhynchus kisutch. Lineage (NCBI taxonomy): Eukaryota > Metazoa > Chordata > Actinopteri > Salmoniformes > Salmonidae > Oncorhynchus > Oncorhynchus kisutch. Next base: position 24,320,908 of record NC_034199.2, read on the forward strand.
CAGCAGACAGCGCATAGTCTAGAGCAGAGAGCTATAGCAGCAGGCAGCGTATAGTCTAGAGCAGAGAGCTATAGCAGCAGGCAGCGTATAGTCTAGAGCAGAGAGCTATAGCAGCAGGCAGCGTATAGTCGAGAGCAGAGTAGAGAGCTATAGCAGCAGACAGCGCATAGTCTAGAGCAGAGAGCTATAGCAGCAGGCAGCGTATAGTCTAGAGCAGAGTAGAGAGCTATAGCAGCAGACAGCGCATAGTCTAGAGCAGAGTAGAGAGCTAGGATCAAGCAGCGTATAGTCTAGAGCAGAGTAGAGAGCTATAGCAGCAGGCAGTGTATAGTCTAGAGCAGAGTAGAGAGCTAGGATCAAGCAGCATATAGTCTAGAGCAGAGTAGAGAGCTAGGATCAGGCAGTGCATAGTCTAGAGCAGAGTAGAGAGCTAGGATCAGGCAGCATATAGTCTAGAGCAGAGTAGAGAGCAATAGCAGCAGGCAGCATATAGTCTAGAGCAGAGTAGAGAGCTAGGATCAGGCAGCATATAGTCTAGAGCAGAGTAGAGAGCAGCAGGCAGCATATAGTCTAGAGCAGAGTAGAGAGCAATAGCAGCAGGCAGCATATAGTCTAGAGCAGAGTAGAGAGCTAGGATCAGGCAGCGTATAGTCTAGAGCAGAGTAGAGAGCAGCAGGCAGCATATAGTCTAGAGCAGAGTAAAGAGCAGCAGGCAGCATATAGTCTAGAGCAGAGTAAAGAGCTATAGCAGCAGGCAGTGGATTAGTTCAGAAAAAATGTATGTTATATATACTTGAGTTGCTTAACATGAATTAATCAATGTACATGCAAAAACATAGATATTGAAACAAGCAATTCTAAAAATCTACCTGCAATAGAACATACTAGCAAATATAATGGGCGTGGTTTTTGTTTAACACTGGTTATTAACACCAACACTGTGGTTCTTTAACACCGCTGAGTGTTAATACTTAATACTTCAATCAACAATAGAAATGTTACACTGAAAAATCAACACTAGGTAACACTGGTCAATTCTTCGAAAAACAGTTCTTATGATGAAAACAGTTCTTGGTAGAACCCTTTTGCCTTATAAAGAACCTTCGTCTTCCCATAAATGGTTCTTTAGATGAAAACAATTATTGGTAGAACCCTATCCCTCCGCAAATAACCTTTTTGGAACCCTTTTTTCTAATAGTGTAGCAGCCTATAGTCCAGAGTAGAGTAGAGAGCTATAGGAGCAGGCAGCGTATAGTCCAGAGTAGAGTAGAGGGCTATAGGAGCAGGCAGCCTATAGTCCAGAGTAGAGTAGAGGGCTATAGGAGCAGGCAGCATATAGTCCAGAGTAGAGTAGAGGGCTATAGGAGCAGGCAGGGTATAGCCCAGAGTAGAGTAGAGGGCTATAGGAGCAGGCAGCGTATAGTCCAGAGTAGAGTAGAGGGCTATAGGAGCAGGCAGCATATAGTCCAGAGTAGAGTAGAGGGCTATAGGAGCAGGCAGCGTATAGTCCAGAGTAGAGTAGAGGGCTATAGGAGCAGGCAGCCTATAGTCCAGAGTAGAGTAGAGGGCTATAGGAGCAGGCAGCCTATAGTCCAGAGTAGAGTAGAGGGCTATAGGAGTAGGCAGCGTGGATGTTAGTTATAATGTATGTGGCGTGTAGAGTAGAGAGGAGTGCAGAGGGCTGAGTAGCAGTACGTTAGTTAAAAATGTCTGCCTCGCAGCTATAAATCCCCAGGACTGACACGTACAGAGAGACAGGCTCATTAGCATAATGGGATAGAACAGACTCATTGGGGATTGTGACTCTGCAGATTTATGCTCCACATTTTCAATTTCATAAAACATATTGTCGTGGCTCAGTGAGGCCGGCCCTCTGTACCTAGAGCACAGACAGTGCCCTGCCACAAAGAATCCATCACACACAAGCCCAAGTTTTTTGTGCGTTTGTATGAGGCGATGGAGGAGAGGGAAGGAGGAAGAGAGGGAGGCAGAGAGAGGGGAGGGAGGATAGAAGGGGAGGGAGGAGAGGGAAGGAGGAAGAGAGAGGGGAGGGAGGATAGAAGGGGAGGGAGGATAAAAGGGGAGACTGCAGAGAAAGTGAGAGAGTGGGAGAGAATGAAGAGAGAAATGGAGAGGAAGTGAATAATAGTGAGAGAGAGAGAGAGAGAGAGAGAGAGAGAGAGAGAGAGGTAGAACCTGGAGGCCAAACGGAAGTGGAGAACACACTGCTTGGCTACAGTCTGTCAGCGCATATACAGTAGCTTCAACAGAGATAATAGCCTATTGTAAAAAATATACCATTCTATTATGCAGTTGCATCACTACCCCAAACATGTACTGTACACTAAAAGGCAGCTCTAGTGCAGGGGTCTCCAACCATTTCTACCATTAGAGATACTAATGTTTTTCTAGTTTTCAAATAGGCGCATTCTCCTCTCCTCCTCATGGCAAATTTAGGAAATAACAAATAGATACAAATGATGTACTTGCTCATGATATGCTTCTGCCAGGTATTTAATTGAGGATGTTTGGGGGAAAATATTTCTGTCAACCCACAAGACGGTTATCGCATTGACTGGCTACATGCACCACACAGACAGACAGGGGCAATATTGCTTTAAAAAAATGGCAGATATTGTGTTAGGTTTAAGCCAATAGTGTTAAGCCAATAGTTGCTAACCAGGGGTGGCCTAATTGCCAATGACTAGAAGTACAGTGCCTTCGGAAAGTATTTAGACCCCTTTACTTTTCCCACATTTTATTACGTTCCAGCCTTATTCTAAAATATATGAAATAAAACATTTTCCTCATCATCAATCTACACACAATACCCCATAATGACATCACAGTACCCCATAATGACATCACAGTACCCCATAATGACATCACAATACCCCATAATGAAAAAGTGAAAACATGTTTTTAGAAATGTTGACAATGTATAAAAAAAATTAAAACAGAAATAGCTTATTTACGTAAGTATTCAGATCTGCCACACCTGCTCCCGCTCTGCTGACCTGCATCACGCACTCCTGCCATCATCAATTACACACACCTGTCTTCCCTCATCACGCGCATCAGTGATATTGGATTCACCTGGTCTCATACATCACCTGTATATTACCTCCCATATATTTGTCAGTTCCCCTGCTCTGTTCCCTGCTGATGCATTAATTGTTTTTATCTTTGTTACCCTTGTGCTGACGCTGTTCCTTTCTCGTTCCATGTCCATTCCTTATTAAATGTTTGACTCCCCGTACCTGCTTCGTCTCTCCAGCGTCAATTATTGAGACCGAATGCATCAGCCAACATATGAAGCATCGGGGAGTACTGGCGTTCCGGTTGGTGGTGACGTAGGCTCTGGGTCACCGTCGATGGAACCGGGGGTGCCTAGCCAGCTCGTCGGGCTTCCACGCCCTAGCTGGCTCGAGAGGTTTCCTTGCCCCGGTTGGCTTAGAAGGCGCCCATCCCACGTTGGGCCTCAGCCGGATCGTCAGGTCTTGTTCACCCAGCTGGCCCAGGAGTTGTTTTGGCGACGTCGGGATGGATTCCGCTGCCGATGGAACCGGGGGTGCTGGCTCGAGAGGCTTCCACGCTGGCTCGAGAGGCTTCCACGCTGGCTCGAGAGGCTTCCACGCTGGCCCGAGAGGCTTCCACGCTGGCTCGAGAGGCTTCCACGCTGGCTCGAGAGGCTTCCACGCTGGCTCGAGAGGCTTCCACGCTGGCCCGAGAGGCTTCCACGCTGGCTCGAGAGGCTTCCACGCTGGCTCGAGAGGCTTCCACGCTGGCTCGAGAGGCTTCCACGCTGGCTCGAGAGGCTTCCACGCTGGCTCGAGAGGCTTCCACGCTGGCTCGAGAGGCTTCCACGCTGGCTCGAGAGGCTTCCACGCTGGCTCGAGAGGCTTCCACGCTGGCTCGAGAGGCTTCCACGCTGGCTCGAGAGGCTTCCACGCTGGCTCGAGAGGCTTCCACGCTGGCTCGAGAGGCTTCCACGCTGGCTCGAGAGGCTTCCACGCTGGCTCGAGAGGCTTCCTTGCCTCGGTTGGCTTGGCAGGTTTCCATTCCATGTCAAGCTCCACCGGCACATTGGGCTCTCTTGATGCAGCGGGATTGATAGGCGTCCTTGCCTCAGCCAGCTCGCCAGGCTCCCACGCTCCTGCTGGTTCTTTGGGCTTCCACGCCCCAACCGGCTTGCCCAGCGCCCATGTCTTGGCCGGTTTGCCCAGGTGGGACGCCGTGTGGCGCCCCTAGAGAGGGGAGGGGGGGGGGGGTACTGTCACGTCTTCCCCTACTCTGTTCCATGCTGATTCATTAAATGTTTTTGTTGTTGTTAGTCTTGTGCTGACGCTGTTCCTGTCTCGTTCAATGTCCGTTCCTTATTAAATGTTTGAGTGTACCTGCTTCGTCTCTCCAGTGTCAATTCATGTGACAAGATCCATTGCTTTGAGATTCAAAATTGAGCTCAGGTGCGTGCTGCTTCCATTGGTCATGTTTTTCAGAAGTAGGGACTGGGATACTAAACAGGATCGAGACTGGGGCGAAGGTTCACCGTCCAACAGAAAAATGGCCCTAAGCCCACAGCCAAGACAACACAGGAGTGGCTTTGGGACAAGTCTATGAATGTTCTTGAGTGGCCCAGCCAGACCCCGGATTTGAACCCGATCGAACATCTCTGGAGAGACCTGAAAATAGCTGTGCAGCAATGCTCCCCACCCAACCTGACAGAACTTGAGAGGATCTGCAGAGAAAACTAGGAAAAACTCCCCAAGGGGTCTGAATACTTTCTGAATGCACTGTATATTGGAGCTGGCAGTGTCTGATACTTGTGATATTTGTTTATGACAGTTTGCAGTGGAACAGGTGAAAATTGCATGTACTTTGAGAATTGTTTAGTGAGCTACTCGTACGTGGGCTGCGAGCTACTGGTAGCTCTCTATCGACCTGTTGGAGATCCCTGCTCTAGTGAGATAAGAAAAGGAATGAAGGTGTATTGACATAGGTGTATACATTAGAGTTGATGTTCATCACACATATAGGTTTTTCTGATAAGCATCTTCAGGTATAGTCAGAGTTACTGGTATAAAGCTTTAAAATTAGGCCCATGGGAATTACACATATCAAGGTTAAATGGAGTCTGAAAGGTGCCAGTTAGTGACACAAATCTGTCATATTAGACTGAAGTAGCTAGGGTATTAGCGTTATAGTGTTTGATATACAGGGGTTGGGTTGGGAAGTAGAGGAGTGTGAGAGCAGTAGTCTGTTCCTGTCTTTTCTCCTGCTAACAATGGAAGCAGCAGAGTGGAAAATCTCTGGATTATAGAGAGGAGAGTCTGACCTGAGGGAACAACCACACACACACATACATACACGTGCGTGCAGGCACATTCATCCGTACACATGCACGCAGACACACATACGCACGCATAAGCACACACATATATCAGGGCTAATGCATGGTGGGCAGAGTTGAGGACAGGACTAAGAGCACCTGTTTCAGACCTAAAGCCTTCCCCTAATGTTACCTCTACTAACTCTCCTCTCTATCGCTCCTCTCTTTACCTCTCTCTCTCATCTCAAATCAAATCAAATACAATTGTATTTGTCACATGCGCAGAAAACAATAGGTTTGGACCTTACCGTGAAATGAGTTAAGAAAATATTTACTAAATAAACTAAGGTAATAAAACTAATAAAATTGTAACACATTAAAATAACAATAATGAGGCTATAAACAGGGGGTACCAGTACAGAGTCAATGTGCGGGGATACAGTTTAGTCCAGGTAATTTGTACATGTAGGTAGGGGTAAAGTGACTATGCGTAGATAATAAACAGCGAGTAGCAGAAGTGTAAAAACAAAGGGGGGGTCGTCAATGTAAATAGTCCAAGTGGCCATTTGATTAATTGTTAAGCAGTCTTATGGCTGGGGGGTAGAAGCTGTTAAGGAGCCTAGATTGTCCTGGACTTGGCGCTCTGGTACCGCTTGCTGTGCGGTAGCAGGGAATAGTCTATGACTTGTGTGACTGGAGTCTTTTGGGGCCTTCCTCTGACACCGCCTAGTAAACTCAGCAAAAAGAAAAACATCCCATTTTCAGGACCCTGTCTTTCAAAGATAACTCGCAGAAATCCAAATAACTTCACAGATCTTCATTGTAAAGGGTTTAAACACTGTTTCCCGTGCATGTTCAATTAAGCATAAACAAGTAATAAACATGCACCTGTGGAAAGGTCGTTAAGACACTAACAGCTTACAGATGGTAAGCAATTAAGGTCACAGTTATGAAAACTTAGGACACTAAAAGAGGCCTTTTTACTGACTCTGAAAAACACCAAAAAAGGATGCCCAGGGTCCCTGCTCATCTGCATGAACGTACCTTAGGCATGCTGCAAGGAGGCATGAGGAATGAAGATGTGGCCAGGACAATAAGACAGCACTACAGGGAGACAGGACAGACAGCTAATCGTCCTCGCAGTGGCAGACCACGTGTAACAAAACTTGCACAGGATCCGTACATCCGAACATCACACCTGTGGGACAGGTACAGGATGGCAACAACTGCCCGAGTTACTCCAGGAACGCACAATCCCTCCATCAGTGCTCAGACTGTCTGCAATAGGCTGAGAGAGGCTGGACTGAGAGCTTGTAGGCCTGTCGTAAGGCAGGTCCTCACCAGTCAAACACAATCACAACAGGCAGACAAAAAATCCAAATTGTATCCATAAAGTTCATAAAAACATGTCAAACGATGTTCATATTCAATCCTCGGGTTGTTTTTAGCCGAAATAATCGATAATATTTCAACCGGACAATAACGTCTTCAATATAACAGGGAAACAAGAAAGGCTCCTTTTCGGTGAAAAAGCTCTGTGACACGGCAGGGTCCACTCATTCAGACTGCTCTTACTCCCTCATTTTTCAGAATACAAGCCTGAAACCATTTCTAAAGACTGTTGACATTTAGTGGAAGGCATAGGAACTGCAATTTGAGTCCTAAGTCAATGGATACTGTAATGGCATTGAATTGAAAACTACAACAATAAAAAATCCAACTTCCTGAATAGATTTTTCACAGACATTATTTTAACTTTTTTGGAAACTTTAGAGTGTTTTCTATCCACCTCTACTAATTATATGCATATCCTATCTTCTGGGCCTGAGTAGAAGGCAGTTTAATTTGGGCATGCTTTTCATCCAAAATTATGAATGCTGCCGCCTTCCCAAGAGAAGTTAAACAACTAACTTCACATTTCATCTTTACAAAAACATTCTCTTTGATCTGGACATTTTCCACACAACGTACAACATGCAAACATTAGGCACATATTAGGATAACTCTTAAAGTAACAATGTTTTTGTTATAACGTTGTCCTTTTAACTTTTAATAACATAACAAAAACAACATTCATTTTCATATTCCAGCTATTGTCATTTCCACCATGGTGGCTGACGAAACCTATTGTCCCAAAGTCCATTTATTGCATGTTAATGTTCTGAGGCCAGTTCTCTATAGTGAGAGGACAAAATAATTTTATCTGCTGCCTTAAGATTTACAATGGCCGTGAGATGTCATAACCCCCCCTCCCATCTTCATACTTCTCCATCTCTTCCCCTCTGGTGGGTGTGAGAGATCTCTCTGTAGGATTGTGGTCCACGGTAACCTGACCCAAGCAGGCCAGTCATGACATTCCCCTTCTGTTACGTTCAACTTGGAAGGATTCTGCATGTTGCAACCCACCATAAGAATGACCCCCCCCCACACTCAGGCAATACATCATTACATTTCTTCCCCAAAAGAGTGGCGTTGTGGCTCTAACTGGTGGTTGTATGGGGAAATTGTTTATGGCTCTTTCAATGGAAATGAAGCAAACATTTTATAAAAACATAAACAAAAGATACACAAAATATATCTACCACATCTTAATAATCTAATTTGGACTATGTTCTATGTATGTCCAAGGTCTTTGCTAAATGGCTCTATCATGGCATTGTCTCTAATGTTATATCTAGGGTGATCCTACTTAAAGGTGGGTAGTTAAGGCACTTGGAAAAATGGCCCCTGAAGGACAAATCTTACATTGGGGACATTACAGGGGTGACCTAGCGAATTTGGGAGAGGAGGGTGTGGATGCTGTGGATGGACCCTCTGATGGGGTTTCAGGATCTATTGACAATTTTCCGAAAATTGGAATCGCTTCCATTCCACGGGTGATCCTATTATAAGACCTCATTAGGTCTTCCATTGCACGTGTGCACCTGTGTACGTAGTAGGTGCACACGCCAAGGGAAATAAGACCAAAGATCATGGTAACAGCCAGGATACTGTCCGGCACCGTCTAAGAGCGGGTGACAGACCAATCTTCAGTCGGGTCAACTAAAAGTGCCCCATCCAGTACGCTAAGAACAGCAGTCATTGGTCCCTCGTACTGGATTTGGTTTTGAATGGCTTGTGGTAACTAAAAAGAATGCTTAGCAAAAGCGTCAGACATTTCAATCTCTGTGCCTATCCTGTCGTTGGGAATTTGGTATAGAGTGATGTCGTCTTTGTGGATAATCGCCCCCTCTTGTACCTTAACAAAAACAGTCTGGTTGTGGAGGTTCAATTGGTTGGTTGACCAACCATCGATTCCCCACCACCTCCACTTGTGTGGTGGTGGCACCATCCCTTGCTGTTAGTTTGGCTCTACAGTGTTCTTCGCTGGTGATAGGCTTAAGACCACAAAAATGCTCAGTGTTATCCCTGACAAACGGTTTGCTAGGACAGCGGTAGTGGACATCTTTGGTTAGAGTACACATTAACAGGTTAGGGGTGCGATAGAAATCTGGGTTGTTTTCCTGATAAGCTATAACTGAGGGTGTGGCAATTTTTACGTGGGTACTGTTGTGCCAAAATCCTACATTTAGACCTGTTTTCAATCTATAGATATTCTCCAGTTCAACAACTGGCAGCTTCAGTGAAAATCCCACTTCATTACGATCAACATCAACGTGTATTGGGATTGCCGATCCCAGACTATAGAGCAAATGTGACTGTAACGCCTTATCATGGCTGTAGTAGCTGAGGTCAATATGTCGTGCACCATTGAGAGGGGCACTGGAGATGAGGGGATTCTATTCATGGCCAAGTGGTCCATAGAAGAGCTAACTTACCTGAGAAAATACTCCAATAACAAACCAATTGGATATGGGCATAGTCATGGTTCATGACCTCTACTAGCTTTTCTACAGAGAGGAGGGTTTTGTTCAGGAGAGTAGCGTGTGTGTTGACCACCAGAATAGTGTCCTGGAGAGACTTTCCCACATTTTGCAACCTGAGTGCCTGTGCTTTTGTCTGTTGCTGGATAAGTGGCATCTCTTAAGTAATCCCCCTAACATTTCTCTTGACTGTGGCTAGACTGACTGCGTTGACGGCAGTGGTACCTAGGTCAAATAGTGACCCTACGGGTGCTCCTATCGAGAGTAACGCCCTGACGAATCATTTTTCTCGCCTGAGATCGGCTAGTTCTGACTGGGTTACTGTGAACCTTTGGAGTTGGGCCAACATATGGGCAGTGTCTAGCTGGGCGTGCTTAACCGCCTGGGTGGTCCAGTCAGCCCCGGCCAAACTCAAATGACCCGCAGGTGAAATGTGTTGGCGGTACACGTTCTCTGCATCTAGGCGGACGTACACCCTCTGCCTGTGTACTCTACAGTTAGTTATAAGGAGTCCTGGATCATCGCGGAGAACGATTCCCGTAGGGGGTCCGCTCTTGATTACGTCTGCTGGGTTAGTTTTGACCAAGGTGCAGAGTGTCAGGATCAGCCAAAGGAACTCCATCCTACAGAAACGCATAAACAGAGATATTGTTGGATTATTTCATTTATTTGCTACGTTTTGACACAACAATTTTTCTGGTTTTCTTATTTTGAAAGAGTACAGGACGATGTCAATAGTGACAACAGATGTATATCTGGTAGCTGGGAAGATAATAAAATATTTTAGGTGCAACGTACTGATCTCCTGGAAGGGATCAGCTGAGGATACTTCAGAATTTTCTTAGTACCTCTGACTTTGCTACGTTTCTGTCTTTTCTGTGCTGGCTAGCACCGCTTCTATTCCCATGGGGGGGGGGGGAGAATATTCATTTGATTCCTGTGGACCCACTTTAACGTGGCTTTTTGTCGACCTTTGCTGATTGTGATCTGATAAGCTACAGGTGGCAGCTTCACCACATTCTCGTGTGGCCCCGTCCAGTAGGATAGGAACTTTGTCACGACATGTGCCGGTTTGGTGTATATGTAGTACCACACCTTATCCACGACCTTGAACACCTGGTGTGAGGCTTTTTTGTCGTAATTGGTCTTGTCATCTTCTGCACTTCTTTCCAACTTTCCTTGAGCGTACTCGAAGGTAGTCTGAAGATGGTTACGCAAGTCCATCACGTATTGATGAGCCGTGTAGGCGGTGGCAACGGCGACATCTCCCGGTTGGTACAGGAGATGCAGTGGAAGTGTCATTTGCCGGCCCGTCATCATCTCGAAGGGTGTTATTCCCGTAGACCTGTTGCGTGTGGCTCTGATCACCATTAGTACCCATGGGAGTTTGAGCTCCCAATCTTTGTGGTTGGCTGCCACATATTTCCTTAGGATTCTGACATTTGTTTGGTTGCTCCTTTCTAACCCGTTGGAGCTCCTAGGGTGGCACGCAATGTGGAGTTTAGCTTTGACTCCCAGGAGCCTCCACAGATCGGTCATTAAAGCTGCCAAAAAGTGGGTTCCTCTGTCACTGGCCACAGTTTCTCCTGGGAGGCCGAACTTAATGAAAACGTGGTTGAGCAAAAGAATGGCCGTGGTTTCCGCTGTGTCATTAGTTGCGGGCAGGCACTCTACCCACAGTGCGCAAGCCACTGTGAGCCGATACTTGTTGCCTCTGGCCGGCCTGGAAACTGGGCCGGCCCAGTCGATCTGGATCAAGCTCCAGGGGTAAGACACGGGGGTGTTCTGTGAAGTGGCTTGGAGGGTTGAAACTGGCAGCAAATTAGACACCCCCTCAATTATTGTGCCACGTCTTGTTCCAGGTGAGGCCAGTGGGCAATATTTCACATGTAGCCTTGACCCCCCCCCCCCCCCCCCCCCCCCAGTAGGTCATCTACAAGTGTGAGGTGCTGTTTAGTTGCGTACAGCGAACACAAGTCGTGTGAACCTGCCGAAGCCAGGTCGCACACTGGGTGATTTACCGCAGATACCATGGCTTCCTTAGTGTTTTTTTCATCTCGAGCATCGAACACCCAAGGGTGTAGTGAATTGCACCAGATTTCGCCATGGTGTCGGCATGGTTGTTACCAACTTTGTCACAACCAGGTCATTTGGAGTGTCCCTTGACTTTCTTCCAATCCACCTGTATGTTGTGTTTGGTGATGAGGTCATCACAAGCTAGAATGAGCTCTTTGTTTTTCACATTTCCACTTGAAGTGGTCAACAGTCTTTAGACTTATAACTAATATAACTCTTATAACTGTAGAGTACACACGCAGAGGTTGTACGTCCGCCTAGATGCAGAGAACGTGTACCGCCAACACATTTCACCTGCGGGTCATTTGAGTTTGGAAGATGTCAACAGTCTTTAGACATTGCTTCAGGCTTGTTTCCTGAAACATAAAGAAGAATGAGACCTTTCTCTCAGTGAACTGTAGAATTATGCAGAGCTGGTTTGCGCGCGTGACCGATTGTGCGCCCTTCGTTGTTTTTTATTTTTATTAAATATGTTATTGTCCAGTTGAAATATTATCGATTATTTAGACAATTAACAACCTGAGGATTAATTATAAACATCGTTTGACATGTTTCGACAAACTTTACCTGTACTATTAGGATGTATTTGTCTGCATGTTTTGACCGCCTTGGAGCCAGTGAATTACTGAACAAAACGCGCCAACAAAACTGAGTTTTTGGGATATAAAGAGGGACTTTATCGAACAAAACAAACATGTATTGTGTAGCTGGGACTCTTGTGACTGTAACCATATGAAGATCTTCAAAGGTAAGTGATTCATTTTATCGCTATTTTTTACTTGGTTGTAAAATGTTTGTATGCTTTTTTTAAGCGGGGTGCTGTCCTCAGATAATCGCATGGCATGCTTTCGCTGTAAAGTGTTTTTGAAATCTGACAAAGCGGCTGGATTAACACGAACTTAATCTTTAAAACGATGTATAACACTTGTATTTTTTATGAATGTTTATTATGACTATTTCTGTATTTTGAATTTGGTGCTCTGCAATTTCACCTGATGTTGTCAAGGTGGGTCGCTAGCGGAACGCCTGCGCCAGAAAGGTTAACTTGTGCATTTCCACATTCGTATCCAAGTCTGTAGACAAAACCTGCGGGCTTGTGTCTAGAATGAGCGGTCCCTGGACAGGGATTTGAGTGAGGGCAAGGGGTAATGGGAATGTTGACGTCATCTCGAATTGCATGAGTTGGGGCCAGATCTTCTAATTTATCTGTTCTCACACACAGTTCCTCGGCTAGCAGTAGCTTATCTTTTTCGGCTTTCAACGCCAACTCCCCTGTTCTCTCCACCTGTGTCTTGAACTCCCCAGCTTCCTGCTCGTGCCTCTGCTGGGCACTAAGGTATTGGGCCACTGTCCATCTCTGCTGGTGGGCATAGTTGAGGGCTAAACTGGAGAGAACCTTCACAAAGCCTATGACTGATGGTCTATTTTGGAGAGCGTCTGTCTCAATGTCAGCGATCTTTGCGTGGGTGAAGAGCCACTAATTAGAGGGGGAATGGGTGGAAACCCATCTGATGGCTTGCTCATTGTTATGATTATCATTTATTTCAATTTATATAAAGTTTGGGTTTTGAGTATGAAGCTGCAAACACGATTTAAATCAGTTTTTAAATATCAATGAATCATCAAGACTGCGCCTGTAGTGTGGAAGTTGGTTATTAATGAACTTGCCAAAGCAGATTTAATTGATTAATCAATTTGAATGATAAATCAAACCTGTAAAGGATATTTGGGAATTAAAATGTAATTAACCTGAAAGAGTTGCTGTATCTAAGTTAATGTGGAAAAGTTTAACAATGTCACATTGGTTGGAACACATCAGTTTGTGTGTTATCCCAATAAACGACCTGGAAAGGTTGTATGGAAATGTAATTTATGTATTAAATTGAACGAGACCATGGTATCCAATCATTTGAGACTAGTTAGATACCATCCAGTGCAACCTGAATTATTTAAGAACAATTACTGGTGATTTTTCACCACCAGTGGTCACTGTTAACACAAGCTAAAATCGACAAGGTACCAGTAAATGTAGAATTTCACAATGGTGTTAATGTCTCCCTAAACACCATCGAGCTGGTAAAAATAGATTTAATCGATTTATCAATTTGAATGATTAGTCAACCCTGTATAGGCTAAAAGGAATTAACTTTAATGAATCTGAAATTGTTGCTTTATATAGGTTAAGAGTGGAAATGTTTAACAATGTCTCATTGGTTGGAACAAATCTGTCTGTGTATTATCCCAATTAATGACCTGAAAAGGTCATTTTAACTTCTGTATTAAAACTTCTTATGGCTTAGATCCCGCAAACGGGATCGATATGACAACAGCCAGTGAAAGTGCACGGCGCCAAATTCAAAACAACAGAAATCTCATAATTAAAATTCCTCAAACATAGAAGTATTTTACACCATTTTAAAGATAAACTTGTTGTTAATCCCACCACAGTGTCCGATTTCAAAAAGGCTTTACGAAGAAAGCACATCAAACGATTTTGTTAGATCTGCACCAAGTCGCAGAAAAACACAGCCATTTTCCAGCCAAAGAGAGGAGTCACAAAAAGAAGAAGTAGAGATAAAATGAATCACTAACCTTTAATGATATTCATCAGATGACACTCATATGACTTCATGTTACACAATACATGTATGTTTTGTTCGATAAAGTACATATTTACAGTGCCTTGCGAAAGTATTCGGCCCCCTTGAACTTTGCGACCTTTTGCCACATTTCAGGCTTCAAACATAAAGATATAAAACTGTATTTTTTTGTGAAGAATCAATCATGAAGTGGAACGACATTTATTGGATATTTCAAACTTTTTTAACAAATCAAAAACTGAAAAATTGGGCGTGCAAAATTATTCAGCCCCCTTAAGTTAATACTTTGTAGCGCCACCTTTTGCTGCGATTACAGCTGTAAGTCGCTTGGGGTATGTTTCTATCAGTTTTGCATATCGAGAGACTGAATTTTTTTCCCATTCCTCCTTGCAAAACAGCTCGAGCTCAGTGAGGTTGGATGGAGAGCATTTGTGAACAGCAGTTTTCAGTTCTTTCCACAGATTCTCGATTGGATTCAGGTCTGGACTTTGACTTGGCCATTCTAACACCTGGATATGTTTATTTTTGAACCATTCCATTGTAGATTTTGCTTTATGTTTTGGATCATTGTCTTGTTGGAAGACAAATCTCCGTCCCAGTCTCAGGTCTTTTGCAGACTCCATCAGGTTTTCTTCCAGAATGGTCCTGTATTTGGCTCCATCCATCTTCCCATCAATTTTAACCATCTTCCCTGTCCCTGCTGAAGAAAAGCAGGCCCAAACCATGATGCTGCCACCACCATGTTTGACAGTGGGGATGGTGTGTTCAGGGTGATGGGCTGTGTTGCTTTTACGCCAAACATAACGTTTTGCATTGTTGCCAAAAAGTTAAATTTTGGTTTCATCTGACCAGAGCACCTTCTTCCACATGTTTGGTGTGTCTCCCAGGTGGCTTGTGGCAAACTTTAAGCGACACTTTTTATGGATATCTTTAAGAAATGGCTTTCTTCTTGCCACTCTTCCATAAAGGCTAGATTTGTGCAATATACGACTGATTGTTGTCCTATGGACAGAGTCTCCCACCTCAGCTGTAGACCTCTGCAGTTCATCCAGAGTGATCATGGGCCTCTTGGCTGCATCTCTGATCAGTCTTCTCCTTGTATGAGCTGAAAGTTTAGAGGGACGGCCAGGTCTTGGTAGATTTGCAGTGGTCTGATACTCCTTCCATTTCAATATTATCGCTTGCACAGTGCTCCTTGGGATGTTTTAAAGCTTTCAAAATCTTTTTGTATCTAAATCCGGCTTTAAACTTCTTCACAACAGTATCTCGGACCTGCCTGGTGTGTTCCTTGTTCTTCATGATGCTCTCTGCGCTTTTAACGGACCTCTGAGACTATCACAGTGCAGGTGCATTTATACGGAGACTTGATTACACACAGGTGGATTGTATTTATCATCATTAGTCATTTAGGTCAACATTGGATCATTCAGAGATCCTCACTGAACTTCTGGAGAGAGTTTGCTGCACTGAAAGTAAAGGGGCTGAATAATTTTGCACGCCCAATTTCTCAGACAAAGTCAGACATAGCATTATAAATATTCACTTACCTTTGATGATCTTCATCTGAATGCACTCCTAGAAATCCCAATTCTACACTACATTTTTTATTTGTTCGATAAAGTCCATCATATATGTCCAAATACCTCACTTTTGTTTGCGCGTTTAGTACAAAATCCAAACTCACGACGCGCGTGCGAGTCCAGGCGAAAGTTCAGAAGAAAAGTAATATTACAGTTCGTAGAAACATGTCAAATGAAGTATAGAATCAATCTTTAGGATGTTTTTATCATAAATCTTCAATAATTTTCCAACCTGAGAATTCCTTTGTCTGTAGAAATGCAATGGAACTCAAGCTAACTCTCACATGAACACAAATGGTCAGCTCATGCCACTCTGCCAGACCACGGTTCTAAAGACTGTTGATTGACATCTAGTGGAAGCCTTAGGAAGTGTAGTTTTACCCCATAGACAGTATATATTCGATAGGCAAAGAGTCGAAAAACTACAAACCTCAGATTTCCCACTTCCTGGTTGGATTTCTTCTCAGGTTTATGCCTGCCATATGAGTTCTGTTATACTCACAGACATCATTCAACCAGTTTTAGAAACTTCCGAGTGTTTTCTATCCAAATATACTAATAATATAACTGGGCCTGAGTAGCAGGCAGTTTACACGGGGCACCTTATTCATCCAAGCCACTCAATACTGCCCGAGCCGTAAGAAGTTAATTTGAATGAGACAATGATATCCAATCAGTTGAGATTTGGATATCATACAGTGTAACCTGAATTATTTAACAACAATAATTCACTGATAGCGCACTGCTGAATTCCCGCCCGGCGTGGGAATTCACTTTGAACAAAGGGGAAAACAAAAACGGCTGCTCCCCTTTGTTATCTTAGCATCCCTTTGTTAGCTTAGCATCTGGCACAATGCTTAGCTTCCCTTATGTGGGATTTCCAGTTCGCCATACGAGGAAAGTTCCCTCCAACAAGGGAACACGCCCCAACCGTTAAACTCTTCACGTTACTAAAACGCGAGAGGTAGAGACAAAATGACTTCGCTTTGGTCAAACTAATATATCTACTCAAATTTCCATAATGGCCGGCTCCTGTGTCCTCTGCTCTAGAAATTGCTTATGATCAAGTCTGCTCGCTCCTGAAAGCGATAGACAGATATAACACTATGTTGGGCCAAGCTAGTAGTATTCTCAGAATGCCTGCAGCGGCTGGTACATATTCCCTAGCTCGTAGCATTCAGTAACCCCCCCCCCCCCCCCCACACTGACTTTCATCAGATATACAACACAGGGGTGGTTCACTCTTTACCAGGATCTGGGTGTAAAGGAAAACCACACATGCTATTCTCAACAATAATCCTACCTATAGCTATTATGTGTACACAATTGGTATGGAATTAACCCAATAGTGTGGCCTAGTTTTAGCTTAGATTCCTCACACGGGGCACCAATATGTTGTGACGTTGTATTGATTAATCTGACAACTGCTGCTCGTCGAATGATTAACGGTTTATAATTACTTGATTAAATGAATCAGGCAATTATTAACTCATTAATATAAACAAGGATATGCATATTCTTGGTACCATTTGAAAGAAAACACTCTGAAGTTTGTGTAAATGTGAATTGAATGTAGGAGAATATAACTCAATAGATCTGATTTAGATAAAACAATGAAAAAACATATGTTTTTTATTTTTGTATCATTTTTAAAATGAACAAGATAAAACAAACATTCAGATAGGATGATGTGGACGATTTCAGTGACAAATATAAGAGGGCAACAGTACTTGTACAAAGTTTCGGAATGATAACTTCCAAAATGAGTGTGCTACATGACATTTATCATGAAGTCACCCAGGTGTCCCACACAAGTAGCCCAAATGTACCCAAGTGGCCAAATTGGTGAAGGTATACATTTTGAAACAAATAACTATATACAAAATACCAAAATGGTATTCTAACACACACACACACACAAAAATTGAGAAAAATAAATGAAAAAATATATATTTAAAAAATATATATATTGATAAAAAAATATATTTAAAAAAATATATATATATTCACTCTAAAAGCATCCTGAACTCCAAATTGAAGCATCAACCACCCATGATCAATGCCGTTTCATTACTACAAGATCGACTGTGTGTGTGTTCTGTCTGTATGATGTAAGTGATGTACTTTGCAGTGTGTGTGGGTGAGTGCAGGATTGGGGAGTAACTGATTACAGGTAATCAGTTGTTACCAGCAAAGATATTGTTTTCAGATTACAATACTTTTGAAAAACTAGTTGATTACTTATTGGATTCATTTTAAATTCAGAAAGGATGTTAGGGAAAAATACATTTTGAAACATTTCTGTTTTCTCAGTGACATTCAGTTCAGCAATGAAAAAAGGTGCAAGATAAAGTTCGTTCCAGCTGAGCAAGTCTGACCAGAAGTCAGAGACTACTATAATGACACACCAAATGCATTAGATGGATATTTTTTGTCTTCTTGTAATGCCTCTTAAGATTGCGTTACTAAATTTGGGTAATCCAATCCACGTTACTGATGAACATTTTTAGACAGAGAAAACAAAAAGATGATTACTTGACACATTGGAAAGAATTAACAAAAAAACTGAGTAAACTAGAATGCAATTTGGCCCTAAACTGAGCGTACACAATGGCAGAACACCTGTACAGACTCAGTGAGCATAGCCTTGCTATTGAGAAAGGCCACAGTAGGCAGACCTGGCTCTCAAGAGAAGACAGGCTTTGTGCACACTGTCCACAAAATGAGGTGGACACTGAGCTGCACTTTCCTAACCTCCTTCCAAATGTATGACCATATTAGAGACACAATTCCCTCAGATTACACAGAACCACAAAGTATTCAAAAACAACCCCAGTTTAAACTCCCAAATATATTGGGTGAAATACCACAGTGTGCCATCGTAGCAGCAAGATTTGTGACCTGTTGCCACAAAAAGGGCAACCAGTGACGAACAAACACCATTGCAGACATTATTTTAGCAGTTTTGGAAACTTCAGAGTGTTTTCTATCCAAATCTACTAGTTATTTGCATATCCTAGCTTCTGGTCCTGAGTAACAGGCAGTTTACTTTGGGCACGCTTTTCATCCGGAGGAGAACATACTGCCCCCTACCCAAGAGAGGTTAATCCAGGCCCTGCAGTGCCTAGCTCCACTCCCACTCCCCAGGTGCTCTCATTTGTTGACTTCTGTAACCGTAAAAGCCTTGGTTTCATGCATGTTAACATTAGAAGCCTCCTCCCTAACTTTGTTTTATTCACTGCTTTAGCATGCTCTGCCAACCCGGATGTCCTAGCCGTGTCTGAATCCTGGCTTAGGAAAACCACCAAAAATCCATCCCTAACTACAACATTTTCCGAAAAGATTGAACTGCCAAAGGGGGCGGTGTTGCAATCTACTGCAGAGAGAGCCTGCAGAGTTCTGTCTTACTATTCATGTCTGTGCCCAAACAATTTGAGCTTCTACTTTTAAAAATCCATCTTTCCAGAAACAAATCTCTCATCGTTGCCACTTGCTATAGACCACCTTCTGCCCCCAGCTGTGCTCTGGACACCATATGTGAATTGATTGCCCCCCATCTATCTTCAGAGCTCGTGCTGTTATGTGACTTAAACTGGGACATGCTTAATTAACACCCCGTCCATCCTACAATCTAAGCTTGATGCCCTCAGTCTCACACAAATTATCAATGAACCTACCAGGTACAACCCCAAATAGATATCATCCTAACTAACCTGCCCTCCAAATACACCTCTGCTGTCTTCAACCAAAATCTCAGCGATCACTGCCTCATTGCCTTTGTCCATAATGGGTCTGCGGTCAAACGACCACCCCTCATCACTGTCAAACGTTCCCTAAAACACTTCAGCGAGCAGGCCTTTCTAATCGACCTGGCCCGGGTATCCTGGAAGGATATTGACATCATTCTGACAGTAGAAAATGCGTGGTTATTCTTTAGAAGGGCTTTCCTCACCAACTTAAATAAGCATACCCCATTCAAATAAAATTGAACCAGGGACAGATATATCCCTTGGTTCACTCCTGACCTTACTGCCCTTGACCAGCACAAAAACATCCTGTGGCGTACTGCATTAGCATCGAATCGCCCCCGCGATATACAACTTGTCAGTGAAATTAGGAACCAATATACACAGGCAGTTAGGGAAGCAAAGGCTAGCTTTTTCAAACAGAAATGTTCATCCTGTAGCACAAACTCCAAAATGTTCTGGGACACTATAAAGTCCATGGAGAATAATAGCACCTCCTCCCAGCTGCCCAAAGCACTGAGGCTAGGAAACACTGTCACCACTGATAAATCCATGATAATTGAGAATTTCAATAAGCATTTTTCTATGGCTGGCCATGCTTTCCACCTGGCTACCCCTACCCCAGTCAACAGCCCTGCACCCCCCACACTGCAACTATCCCAAGCCTCCCCGATTTCTCTTTCACCCAAATCCAGATAGCTGATGTTCTGAAAGAGCTGCAAAATCTGGATCCCTACATATCAGCCGGGCTAGACAATCTGGACCCTCTCTTTCTATAATTATCCACAACATTTTTTGCAAGCCCTATTACTAGCCTTTCAACCTCTCTTTCGTATCGTCTGAGATCCCCGGTCATCCCCCTCTTCAAAGGGGGAGACACTCTAGACCCAAACTGCTACAGACCTATATCTATTCTACCCTGCCTTTCTGAGGTCTTCGAAAGCCAAGATAAAAAACAGATCACCAACCATTTCGAATCCCAACGTACCTTCTCCGCTATGTAATCTGGTTTCCGAGCTGGTCATGGGTGCACCTCAGCCACGCTCAAGGTCCTAAACGATATCATAACCGCCATCGATAAGAGACAATACTGTGCAGCTGTATTCATCGACCTGGCCAAGGCTTTCGACTCTGTCAATCACCACATTCTTATCGGCAGACTCAACAGCCTTGGTTTCTCAAATGACTGCCTCACCTGGTTTACCAACTACTTCTCAGACAGAGTTCAGTGTGTCAAATCGGAGGGCCTGTTGTCCGAACCTCTGGAAGTCTCTATGGGGGTGCCACAGGGTTCAATTCTCGGGCCGACTCTTTTCTCTGTATACATCAATGATGTCGCTCTTGCTGCTGGTGATTCTCTGATCCACCTCTATGCAGACTACACCATTTTGTATACTTCTGGCCCTTCATTGGACACTGTGTTAACTAATAATAAATAATGTATTTTATTTATTTTACTCCTTTGCACCCCAGTATCTCTATTTGCACACTCATCTTCTGCACATCTATCACTCCAGTGTTTAATTGCTATAGTGTAATTATTTTGCCACTATGGCCTATTTATTGCCTTACCTCCCTTATCCTACCTCATTTGCACACACTGAATATAGACTTTTTCTATTATTTTATTGACTGCATGTTTGTTTATTCCATGTGCAACTCTGTGTTGTTGTTTGTGTCGGACTGCTTTGCTTTATCTTGGCCAGGTCGCAGTTGTAAATGAGAACTTGTTCTCAACTGGCCTACCTGGTTAAATAAAGGTGAAATAAAAAAATAAAAAAATTGTGACACATGCACACACATGCACACACATGCACGCAAGCACAAACATCAAATCAAATCAAATTTATTTATATAGCCCTTCGTACATCAGCTGATATCTCAAAGTGCTGTACAGAAACCCAGCCTAAAACCCCAAACAGCAAGCAATGCAGGTGTAGAAGCACGGTGGCTAGGAAAAACTCCCTAGAAAGGCCAATACCTAGGAAGAAACCTAGAGAGGAACCAGGCTATGTGGGGTGGCCAGTCCTCTTCTGGCTGTGCCGGGTGGAGATTATAACAGAACATGGCCAAGATGTTCAAATGTTCATAAATGACCAGCATGGTCGAATAATAATAAGGCAGAACAGTTGAAACTGGAGCAGCAGCACAGTCAGGTGGAAGTTGAAACTGGAGCAGCAGCATGGCCAGGTGGACTGGGGACAGCAAGGAGTCATCATGTCAGGTAGTCCTGGGGAATGGTCCTAGGGCTCAGGTCAGTTGAAACTGGAACAGCAGCATGGCCAGGTGGACTGGGGACAGCAAGGAGTCATCATGTCAGGTAGTCCTGGGGCATGGTCCTAGGGCTCAGGTCCTCCGAGAGAGAGAAAGAAAGAGAGAAGGAGAGAATTAGAGAACGCACACTTAGACATGCAGCATTCTGGCTGGCTCGCCTACTTTGCTTGTTGTGTCTGTGTGCTTAGGTATGGAGAGTAGGAGCAGGCAGGAGGATGAGAATGGAGCAACAGTAGGAAATTACTTGTAGCTAGATGCTTTGAGTTATACAGTGCATTCAGAAAGTATACAGACCCCTTGACTTTTTCCACATTTTGTTACTTTACAGACTTATTTTCAAATTGATTAAGTCATTTTCCCCCTCTTCAATCTACACACAATACCCATAATGAAAAAGGGGTTGTCAAAATCAAAAGTCACAGTCAGTATCAGGTTTGGCCACCAGCTGCATTAAGTATTGCAGTACGTCTCCTCCTCATGGACTGCACCAGATTTGCCAGTTCTTGCTGTGAGATGTTACCCCACTCTTCCACTAAGGCACCTGCAAGTTCCCGGACATTCCAGGGGGGAATGGCCAATGCCCTCACCTTCCGATTCACCAGGTCCCAGACGTGCTCAACAGGATTGAGATCTGGGCTCTTCGCTGGCCATGGCAGAATACGGACATTCCTGTCTTGTAGGAAATCACGCACAGAACGAGCAGTATGGCTGGTGGCATTGTCATGCTGGAGGGTCATGTCAGGATGAGCCTGCAGGAAGGGTACCACATGAGGGAGGAGGATGTCTTCCCCGTAATGCACAGCGTTGAGATTGCCTGCAATGTCAACAAGCTCAGTCTGATGATGCTGTGACACAGGCCTCGTGTAATGCTCATTCCTTCGACGATAAATGTTTATTCAACCATTACCCCTGGTGAGACAAAACCGTGACTCGTCAGAGAGGAGCACTTTTTGCTTGTCCTGTCTGGTCCAGCGACGGTGGCTTTGTGCCCATAGGCGACGTTGTTGCCGGTGATGTCTGGTGAGGACCTGCCTTACAACAGGCCTACAAGCCCTCAGTCCAGCCTCTCTCAGCCTATTGCGGACAGTCTGAGCACTGATGGAGGAATTGTGCGTTCCTGGTGTAACTCGGGCAGTTTTTGTTGCCATCCTATACCTGTCCCGCAGGTGTGATCGGATGTACTGATCCTGTGCAGGTGTTGTTACACGTGGTCTGCCACTGTGAGGACGATTAGCTGTCCATCCTGTCTCCCTGTAGCGCTGTCTTATGCATCTCACAGTACGAACATTGCAATGTATTGCCCTGTTCACATCTGAGGTCCTCATTCCTCCTTGAAGCATGCCTAAGGCATACTTATTTTCCACCATAATTTGCAAATTAATTAATTAAAAATCCTACAATGTGATTTTTCTGGATTTTTTTTCTCATTTTGTCTGTCATAGTTGAAGTGTACCTATGATGAAAATTAAAGGCCTCTCTCATCTTTTTAATTGGGAGAACTTGCACAATTGGTGGCTGACTAAATACTTTTTTGCCCCACTGTATAGTAGCGAGGCTATAAAAGTAGCGAGGCTACATACAGACACCGGTTAGTCAGGCTGATTGAGGTAGTATGTACATGTAGATATGGTTAAAGTGACTATGAATATATGATGAACAGAGAGTAGCAGTAGCGTAAAAGAGGGGTTGGTGGGTGTTCAGGAGTCTTATGGCTTGCGGGTAAAATCTGTTGAGAAGCCTTTTTGTCCTAGACTTGGCACTCCGGTACCACTTGCCATGCGGTAGTAGAGAGAACAGTCTATGACTGGGGTGGCTGGGCTCTTTACAGTGAAGATCTGTGAAGTTATTTGGATTTTTATGAATTTTCTTTGAAAGATAGGGTCCTGAAAAAGGGTTGTTTTCTTTTTTTGCTGAGTTTATAATCCTTTACCCAGTGCTTTGTTGAAGCACCTTTGGCAGTGAACATAGCCTTGAATCTTCTTGGGAATAACGCTACAAGCTTGGCACACCTGTATATTGGGAGTTTCTCCCATTCCTCTCTGCAGATCCTCTCAAGATCTGTCAGGTTAGACGGGGAGCATCTCCTCACAGCTATTTTCAGGTCTCTCCAAAGATGTTCAATTGGGTTCAAGTCTGGACTTTGACTGGACCACTCAAGGACATTCAGAGACTTGTAAGGCACTCATGCGTTGTCTTGGCTGTTTGCTTAGGGTCGTTGTCCTGTTGGAAGGTGAACCGTCTGAGGTCCTGAGCTCTCTGGAGCTGGTTTTCATAAAGGATCTCGCTGTACTTTGCTCTGGTAAACTTTTCCTTTGATCCTGACTAGTCTCCCAGTCCCTACCGCTGAAAAACATCCCCACAGCATGATGCTGCCACCACCATGCTTAACCATAGGGATGGTGCCAGGTTTTCTTTGGCATTCAGAGTTCTGTCTTGGTTTCATCACTCCAGAGAAACTTGTTTCTCATGGTCTGAGAGTCCTTTATGTGCCTTTTGTCATGTGCCTTTTACTGAGAAGTGGCTTCTATCCAGCCACTCTACCATAAAGGCCTGATTGGTGGAGTGCTGCAGAGATGGTCGTCCTTCTGGAAGGTTCTCCCATCTCCACAGAGGAACTCTGGAGCTCTTTCAGAGTGACCATCGGGTTCTTGGTTACCTCCCCGACCAAGCGGTCAAAAAGAGAAGAGATCTGAATACTTTCCAAATGCACTGTATATGCTGTGAGGGAACTGTAACCTGAAATATCCTGGCAGAGACATCTGTGAAATATCCTGACAGCACAAAGTGTGTGTGTGTGAGTATTACGGTGTGTGTGAGAGACTGTTATGTAGGAGAGGAGGAGGGTTGATATTTCATGTTGAGTAGTCATGTTGGTGCAGCAGCAGCCTGCATGGACCAGAGAACCACAGCAGTACTGTGTTTCCATCCCCAGGGAAAATGTATATGGTCCTACAGGGGACAAGGCTTTAAACCCACATGGAATTATGCTGTAATCCTGGAAGGAGGGGAATGGAGGAGAGAGGAGAGGAGGGTAGGGGAGAGGAGTGGACTCTGTCTGACTCCTTGGAAGACAGCAGGGTCATGACTCAATCTGCACTAACCCCGCTCAGCAGAACATAACTGGGTTAGACAGACAGACAGAGACAGAGAGAGAGAATGAGAGGGGTGAGAGAGAGCAGCTGTAAGGTGCCCCAGATATTGTGTGCCTCATTTCAGGAAGTGTGTGTGTGTGTGTGTGTGTGTGTGTGTGTGTGTGTGTGTGTGTGTGTGTGTGTGTGTGTGTGTGTGTGTGTGTGTGTGTGTGTGTGTGTGTGTGTGTGTGTGTGTGTGTGTGTGTGTGTGTGAGGGGGGTCTAGATACAAGCTGCTAACACACACTTACACAGATGCACACCCTCGCACACACAGATGTGACCGCACGCACACACAGACATCTGCTTCACAAAATATTTAAGGGCCTAAATCCGGTTTAATTTTTAACAAGTTTCATCTGTTCTCAGAGGGAGAGTGGAGAGGCAGAGAGAGACAGAACTAGAGAAAGAACCAGAGCGGTATCCTCCGAAGACCAATATCTCATTAAGAACCCTTCTGTAGTCACTGTGCGCTGTGAGAGAGCAGTATTGGGGCGAGAGAGGTAGGAACAGACCTGCCATTATAAATAAAACTAGCTCACCTCACAGCTCTATTAAAGAGATACATTAGTGCAGGGCCTGGGAGCCCGCAGTCTACCCAGCTAACAAAGAACATTCCCAGAATGTAAGGAAATGTTTTCATTTAGATTCTACTGTTTGATAACATTACACTCACAAACCTGTTAGACTATTATATAATCAGCCATTGTGTTCCAGAAATACTGGGATAATATCAAAGGAAAACATTGATATTTAATTCTAATAAGAGTTCAAGGAAAGCTCCCCTGCAGAGCTACACATTTACACCCTAGAATGTTTTTCGGAGGTAACGTTCAGACAACTCTGTGTTGAAAATCTAGGTTAGCTTGTCTAATCTTCCAGCCTTCTTTAGTCTGGCCTCGTCTGCTTCTAATACACATCCTTCAAACACAAGCTTTCTCTTCAAATGACTACCTAATCCATCAGTAACTCTCTGGGAAATAAAAAGCAGTAGCTGGCATTGAAGAAGATGAAGATTGCTGCAGCACAGTATCCTGCAGAAAACTGGTCTGCAGCCTAAAAGTCCCTTTATGCTGTAGCCTATTATTAATACAAACTCCTCTCCAGCTATAGAACACGTTCATCCAGGAATTAAACATAGAGCTGGTATTGATTTTCTCTCTTTCCCTCACTGCAAGGGGCTGTGTGGGTGTAGGAGTGTGTGTGTAGGACATGGGTACACAGACTCTAGCCACGTGCTCCCACAGGGAGAACAACATGTCTCTGAGCTTATAAACTGCATGGTCTGCTCATGTCTCTGAGATTGTATCTAGCAGTACTCTGCTTCTCTTTGTTTGAGAGGCACCAGGACTTACCTACATGCACACAGACAGACAGACAGACACACACACACACACACACACACACACTACTCGCTTGCCTGTAAGCTCGGCCTTGTGCGACCCACTGCTGTTTGTTATTTTGCTGTTCTGCCCTCTGTACTGTTGTACTGCTGAGTGGTTTCACCTCAGAGCTTAGAGAGCTTAGAGAATGTTGCCGCAGCTTTCAACGTGTCACACAGACCTGTTTGCTTTCAGACTTCCATCTGTGAACTCTCTGCTCTTTGGCTCTCTGTCTTCCTTCTCCCTTCCTTCATCTCCTGCTCTCCATCTCTCTCTTCTTTCCTCTTCCTTTATCACCACTTTCTTGGCTCCTTCCTTCCTTCCCTATCTTCCCTCTCTTTAGCTTTCACCCCATGTTATAGTATCTGTACACTCTCTCTCTCTCTCTGTCTGTCTCATTCGCTCTCCCTCCCTTTCTCTCTTCCTCCCTCTCTATTTCACTTTGTTAGAGTTCTAGTCTGTAGACCTGTGTGAGTTGTATTCTATTTCCGGCGCTGTTGGCAGCAGGAATATGTGCATATTTAGACTACTGCATGTATTTGTCTGTCTGACCTCCGTCCTGTTCCATATTCATGCTGCCTGTTTCCAACCCTCTGGCATCTCACCACTGAATAACCGTCTTCCCAACGTAACTCCATTATTGTGTGATCTGTACATATCATTACCACCACAGCTGGCCAATAGAGGATAATAATCATAATGTGGCTTGGTAGTTTGGCAGGGAAATGCTTTTTCTCTTCCACTCTTTTAATGTAAGACTGTTTTTTCTGGTCTTTTTTAGCTGTTACTTTTTCCGCTGCAGTGCAGAGTCAGGAACTGTACGTTTTAGAATGAATTGTTAAAGAAAGTGGGTATATCCACAACTCTGTTCCATTACAGAACAGCTACCTTTGATTTCTCCTCCCATGGAGCCCTCCTTCTCCCCCCCCCCCCCCCCGATAAACTTCTGTGACATCCTCCTTTCTATTAGACTTTATTTGGTGTAACTGTGTCAGTGATCACCATGTCAGATGAACATTGATGCCAATGTGTACCACATCATGAGTAAACTAAACATGTCAAGGGAAGAGTCTGTCAAGGTGTGTGTGTGTGTGTGGGGGCGGGGGGCTTCTGTGACAAACAGTCCAGGTTTTGATTATGACCATTATGTGAGTGAAGCAAGCCAACTTACAAGCATTTTCTCTTGTCTCATTACAGCAGAGTGGAGCAGAGTGATATACAGTCACTGTTATATCCGAGTATGTAAGTGATATTGTTTTTTGACGAGTGGTACTGCATCGCTGTAGTGCTTGTTGCAGTGTTGAGTGCAGTAGTAATACCACAGAGTGAGTATATGGATTTATGCTGCTGCTGCTATTGTTTAGTGTGACTTCAGGCCCAGAAATGCAAACAGCATCTCATGGATTAATGTAGGGGAGTATAGAAGTTATTTGAGAGTTAGATAACTAGTCGATTACTGTGTGACTGTGCAATGTGTGTGTGTGTGTGTTTCAGTGGTTTAGCGTATGTGTGTGCTTGCATGTAGGGGATGTGTTTGTACGAGACTAATTGTCCTTCAAGTGATGTTGAAAGTTAATACACACACCCAAACACATCACTCTATTGCCTGTAAGATACACTCAGCCTTGTGCGAACCATTGGCAGAGAAATGCAGTGGAGCTACACCCAGGAGGCCCAATGAGACCAGGGGCTCCATTACTAATCCCACCCTCCAAAAGCCTCCACTGGGGCAGCGGGCTGAAAGGCAGCTGGTTGAAAGGCAGCTGGTTGGCTCAAATGCACCAGTTGCAGGGGAACAGTTCTATAAAGCCAGTAATGTAAATCGTCAAAGTCACAGATAGAATGTTGAATATATACAGTTGAAGTCAGAAGTTTATATACACTTAGGTTATTTTTCAACCACTCCACAAATTTCTTGTTAACAAACTATAGTTTTGGCAAGTCGGTTAAGGCATCAACTTTGTGCATGACACAAGTAATTTTTCCAGCAATTGTCTACAGACAGATTACTTCACTTATAATTCACTGTATCACAATTCCAGCGTGTTAGATGTTTACATACACTAAGTTGACTGTGCCTTTAAAAACAGCTTGGAAAATTCCAGAAAATGATGTCATGGCTTTAAAAGCTTCTGTTAGGCTAATTGACATAATTTGAGTCAATTGGAGGTGTATCTGTGGATGTATTTCAAGGCCTACCTTCAAATGCAGTGCCTCTTTGCTTGACATCATGGGAAAATAAATCAGCTTTTTTTTTATTTTTACCTCCACAAGTCTGGTTCATCCTTGGGAGCAATTTCCAAACGCCTGAAGGTACCATGTTCATGTGTACAAACAATAGTATGCAAGTATAAACACCATGGGACCACGCAGCCGTCATACAACTCAGGAAGGAGACGTGTTCTGAATGTACTTTGGTGCGAAAAGTGCAAATCAATCCCAGAACACCAGCAAAGGACCTTGTGAAGATGCTGCAGGAACAGGTACAAAATGATCTATATCCACAGTAAAACGAGTCCTATATCGACATAACCTGAAAGGCCGCTCAGCAAGGAAGAAGCCACTGCTCCAAATCCTCCATAAAAAAGCCCGACTACGGTTTGCAACTGAACATGGGGACAAAGATCGTACTT
Organism: Oncorhynchus kisutch; assembly: GCF_002021735.2. Classification (NCBI taxonomy): domain Eukaryota; kingdom Metazoa; phylum Chordata; class Actinopteri; order Salmoniformes; family Salmonidae; genus Oncorhynchus; species Oncorhynchus kisutch. The sequence goes on from NC_034199.2 coordinate 24,349,521, forward strand.
TTTAGAGAAATGTCCTCTGGTCTGATGAAACAAAAATAGAACTGTTTGGCCATAATGACCATCGTTATGTTTGGAGGAAAAAGGTGAATGCTTGCAAGCCAAATAACACCATCCCAACCATGAAGCACAGGGGTGGCAGCATCATGTTGTGGGGGTCATTTGCTGCAGGAGAGATTGGTGCACTTCACAAAATAGATGGCATCATGAGGGGGGAAAATGATGTGGATATTTTGAAGCAACATCTCAAGACATCAGTCACGAAGTTCAAGTCTTCCAAATGGACAATGTTGTGGCAAAGTGGCTTAAGGACAACAAAGTCAAGGTATTGGAGTGGCCATCACAAAGCCCTGACCTCAATCCTATAGAACATTTGTGGGCAGAACTGAAAAAGCGTGTGCAAACAAGGAGGCCTACAAACCTGACTCCGTTACACCAGCTCTGTAAGGAAGAATGGGCCAAAATTCAATTGAAACAATTTAAAGGCAATGCTACCAAATACTAATTGAGTGTATGTAAATGTCTGACCCACTGGGAATGTGATGAAATAAATAAAAGCTGAAATAAATCTCTCTCTACTATTATTCTGACATTTCACATTCTTAAAATAAAGTGGTGATCCTATCTGACCAAGACAGGGAATTGTTACTAGGATGAAATATTAGGAATTGTGAAAAACTGAGTTTAAATGTATTCGGCTAAGGTGTATGTACACTTCAACTCTATCTGCACTCTGGACTGTGGACTGTGGTGAGACAACATCAAAAGGAGAAAGAGCAGGAGAAGAACAGAGCACTAGAGGAGAGGATCAGACTGTTGGAGGAGAGGGTGAGTGAATGGCGTGTGTCAGAGAACAACCCATTAGAGGGGTGTCCACCCCCGCAGAGAAGCCAGTAGAACAGCCCACCCCAGACCCTGACCATAGTGTCGACATCACAGCAGGACAGACAAATGAAGATCCCAAGCCCAGGGGATCCAACCCCCTCTGAGTACCCCCCCCCCCCCCGTCAGGCAAAACCTACACAAGCCACGTATTGTACTACTTATGGACTGAAACGGGAAATATACTGTATACAAGATATTTAACTTATTCCCAAACACAGATTGTCTGAACTCTGGTGTCCTACCCCAGCGCGTCTTCTGTCTGAGGACATACTAGGGTCACCCAGCCACATAATAATACACACAGGCACAAACAACCTGAGAGCACAGCATGAAAGGGTGGCCACAGCACTCGAGGGGTGATTGAAAAAGCTTCTTCTACTTTCCCCAAATGCACAAGTGGTTATCTCCACCTTGCTACCACAAAAAGACTTCTCCCTGCTACCATACAACGGGTAAACACAAGTATTTCTCGTGACTGTGACTCAAAACCAAATGTTTTCCTGGCACACCACTCCACCCTGGACTTCAACAGCCTATACAACCAGGTCCACCTATACAAGGCAGCAATGCCCACTTTCACCCGTACCCTAAAAGGATATCGCCCTCAAACGCAGTCCAAACACTTCACACAGGAGCAAGAGATCAAAAGACATGCCGCCCAGACAAGCGAGAACCCCCTTCAGACCTACACATAGAGGACCCACGCCTAGAGGACCTACATCCAGACCACAGCAGCACCAGCCACATCCACACCCCCCAAGTCAACCATGCCCACACACCATTTAGGCTCCCTCAGATCACACCTATGCTCCTCCTGCCCCCCCCCCCCCCCACTCCCGCAAAGAGGACCTCAACATGGAAGTCACACTTACGCCCAGGCCGTGAGCAGGCAAACAGGCCCAATCCCCACTCTTACACTAGCCCAAGCCAATGGCATGTACCAGATGCTCTGCTCACACTTACTGGTCTGATGCCAAAACACACGACCAACAACATTGGACACTTTATGGAAAACAAAGCCTTCACTATCTCATCCTGGAATATTCAAGGCCTGAGGTCATCTGCCTTTGGCCTAAAGAGCAGGAAGCTGGACTTCACCAAAGAAATCGGAAATACAGACATTGTCATACTACAAGAAACATGGCATAGAGGAGACGGACACACTGGTTGCCCTCTAGGTTACAGAGAGCTGGTAGTCCCATCCACCATACTACTAGGTGTGAAACAGGGAAGGGACTCAGGTGGTATGCTAATTTTGCATGGCGCAGACCTAAAGCGCCAGACAGAGCATACATGATGGTACCCCAACCCAAGGGACGATCCCCGGGGTCAGGAGAGGACCGGTCACCCCTGCTGATGCGCGGGAACCTGTCGCCAGCTGGGACGCGGTAACCTGACAGACCAGCTGAGGCAGGGGAGCCTGACGAGCCGGCGGAGGCATTCAATTACATTGAATGAACTACAGGACAAAATACAAAATGTCCAACCCAAAAAGGCCTGTGGTGTTGATGGTATCCTCAGTGAAATGTCCAGACACTGTTCATGTTCTGTTTCATGTCCGTTGTTTATTAAATGTTCTCCCAGTACCTGCTTCTCGTCTCCAGCATTGATCCTCACAGAATGCTGACATCACTAAAGGAAGCATCAGGGAGTTTTAGATTTTTGTTTTGGTTGGTGGCGTCGGGTCTGTGTGCTTTCACCGATGGAACCGGGGGTGCTTCAGCTAGCTCGTCGGGTTGGCTCAAGAGGTCTTCTGAGAGGTCTTCTACCTCGGTTTGCTCGGCAGGCGGCCAGCCCGTCAGGCTCGCCCAGGTGGGACGCCGTGTGGTGCCCCTACTGTCACGCCTGCTCCCGCTACCCCTCTCTGGCATACAAGGGTGCCAGGCTGCCCTTCATTACTCACACCTGTCACCATCATTACGCACAGCTGCGCAATATTGGACTCACCTGGACTCCATTACTTTGTTGTTACACCCTCTATATCTGTCTGCTCCTCAGTTTGTTCCATGTATCAGCATTTTTATTTTTCCCCTTTCCAGACACTGTTCCTGTTCTGTTTCATGTCTGTTGTTTATTAACCTGTTGAGTGTAGGGGGCAGTATTTTGATGTTTGGATGAAAAACGTACCCAAATGAATTTTTCTCAGGCCCAGAATCTCTAGAATATGCATATAATTGTCATATTAGGATAGAAAACACTCTAAAATTTCCAAAACTGTCAAAATATTGTCTGTGAGTATAACAGAACTGATATTGCAGGCAAAAAATTGAGGAAAAGTGGATGGTTGGGTGCCAGCAGAGTTTTGCCAGCAGAGTTTTGCATGCGCAACAGCTTGGAGCAGACATTTTTTCTCTCTCTCCTATTGAAAAAGCTACGGTCCGGTTGAAATATTATTTATTATTTATTGTAAAAACAACCTGAGGATTGATAAAAAAAAATTGACATTTTTCTACAAACTTTTTGGATATAAAAATAATCTTTATCGATCAAAAGGACATTTATTGTGTAACTGGGAGTCTCGTGAGTGCAAACATCCGAAGTTCATCAAAGGTAAGCGATTCATTTGATTTATTTGCTGACTTTCATGACCAATCTACTTTGCTGCTAGCTGTTTGTAATGTTTTGTCTGCTGAGAGAGATGTCCTAACATAAACGCTTGGATAGCTTGACGAAAATGATCCCGCTAACGGGATGGGTGCGCCAAGAAGTTAAATGTTCTCCCTGTACCTGCTTGTCTCCAGCGTTGATCCTCACAGTGGGATACAAACCAAAAAGACATGTCTTTCTCCGAGGCTGTGGGGTGAGACAGGGATATAGCTTAAGCCCCACCCTCTTCAACATATATATCAATGAATTGACGTGGGCACTAGAACAGTCTACTAATCAAATCAAATCAAATTTATTTATATAGCCCTTCGTACATCAGCTGATATCTCAAAGTGCTGTACAGAAACCCAGCCTAAAACCCCAAACAGCAAGCAATGCAGGTGTAGAAGCACGGTGGCTAGGAAAAACTCCCTAGAAAGGAAGAAACCTAGAGAGGAACCAGGCTATGTGGGGTGGCCAGTCCTCTTCTGGCTGTGCCGGGTGGAGATTATAACAGAACATGGCCAAGATGTTCAAATGTTCATAAATGACCAGCATGGTCGTATAATAATAAGGCAGAACAGTTGAAACTGGAGCAGCAGCACGGTCAGATGGACTGGGGACAGCAAGGAGTCATCATGTCAGGTAGTCCTGGGGCATGGTCCTAGGGCTCAGGTCCTCCGAGAGAGAGAAAAAAAGAGAGAATTAGAGAGAGCATATGTGGGGTGGCCAGTCCTCTTCTGGCTGTGCCGGGTGGAGATTATAACAGAACATGGCCAAGATGTTCAAATGTTCATAAATGATCAGCATGTTCGAATAATAAGAAGGCAGAATGTCTACTATTTGCTGATGACCTGGTGTTTCTGTCAGCAACAAAGGAGGGCCTACAGCAGTACCTAGATCTTCTGCACAAACCTGGGCCCTGACAGTAAATCTAAAAAATAATGGTGTTCCAAAAAAGGTCCAGTCTCCAGGACTACAAATACAAATTGCATCTAGACACCGTTGCCCTAGAGCACACAAAAAAACGATACATACCTCGGCCTAAACATCAGCGCCACAGGTAACTTCCACTGTGAACGAACTGAGACAAGGCAAGAAGGGCCTTCTATGCCATCAAAAGGAACATACAATTTGACATACCAATTAGGATCTGGCAAAAAATACTTACATTATTTATAGAACCCATTGCCCTTTATGTTAGGAGGTCTGGGGTCCGCCCCCCTTGGTTGGTGAGCGGACCCCCCTGCAAAAGAATCCTCCATTTACAACGTAAAACACCAAATAATGCATGCAGAGCAGAATTAGGCCGATACTCGCTAATTATCAACATCCAGAAAAGAGCCTTTAAATTCTACAACCACCTAAAAGGAAGCGATTCCCAAACCTTCCATAACAAAGCCATCATCTACAGAGAGATTAACCTGGAGAAGAGTCCCCTAAGCAAGCTGGTCCTTGGGCTCTGTTCACAAACACAAACAGACCCCACAGAGCCCCAGGACAGCAACATAATTAAACCAAAGAAAATCATGAGAAAACAAAAAGATAATTACTTGACACATTGGAAAGAAATAACAAAAAAACTGAGCAAACTAGAATGCTATTTGGCCCTGAACAGAGAGTACATAGTGGCAGAAAACTTGACCACTGTGACTGACCCAAACTTAAGGAAAGCTTTGACTATGTACAGATTCAGTGAGCATAGCCTTAAGCAGACCTGGCTCTCAGGAGAAAACAGGCTATGTGCACACTGCCCACAAAATGAGGTGGAAACTGAGCTGCACTTCCTTACCTCCTTCCAAATGTATGACCATATTAGAGATACATATTTCCCTCAGATTACACAGATCCACAAAGTATTCATAAACAAACCCAATTTTGATAAAAACTGGGTGAAATACCAGCGTGCCATCACAGCAGCAATATTTGTGACCTGTTGTGTGAGTGAGTGAGAGAGAGAGAGCGAGAGCGAGATCTTTCATTCATTCAGTTTTTTCATCACCATGATGTTTTGTGTAGTATTTTAGTCGTGTTTGCTTTCAGGCCTAGTAAAACGGAATCAGAAATGTAGGGTGTGTGTTATTAGTCCAATATTCCTCTGCTACTTGCAATGGGGATTTTTGCAGATGAGCACATGAATACAAAACTTGCATTGAACCCTGCTGGGAAAGCAGGGCAAACAAACACCCAAGCACACACACATCACACCCAGGCACACACCCATCACACCCAAGCACACACCCATCACACCCAAGCACACACACATCACACCCAAGCACACACCCATCACACACAAGCACACACCCATCACACCCAAGCACACACACATCACACCCAAGCACACACCCATCACACCCAAGCACACACCCATCACACCCAAGCACACACCCATCACACCCAAGCACACACACACATCACACCCAAGCACACACACACATCACACCCAAGCACACACCCATCACACCCAAGCACACACCCACGCACATACACATCACACCCAAGCACACACCCATCACACACAAGCACACACCCATCACACCCAAGCACACACCCATCACACCCAAGCACACACACATCACACCCAAGTACACACCCATCACACCCAAGCACACACCCATCACACCCAAGCACACACCCATCACACCCAAGCACACACACACATCACACCCAAGCACACACCCATCACACCCAAGCACACACCCATCACACCCAAGCACACATACATCACACCCAAGCACACACCCCATCCTTGAAGCCATGGGTTCAACCAGTGTTGTTTTGTGAATAAGCTGTTAAATTATATAGACAAGTGATTTACTACCCCCCCCCCCCCCCCCAGATGGTAGTACACTTTGGAAAAGTGTGGTTAAGCTAGATGCTGCCTGTACCGCTGAGGTGAATATTGATTCATCACTCTTACTCACAGTAGGTTCTTCCTGATAATTATCTTTGTCAAATTAATTATCTTTGTTAGTGTCAGCATGAAAACACTATATAGGAATAACATCACAAAACCTTGATTAATCAAACAGAATCCATTGTTGTTTGTGCATACGTGTCTGTGTGTGTTTGCGTGTATGTTCAGTTATGTGCAGACTATAGTCTCCATACTGTCGAGTTCTCTACCCTCTTTTCTGTTCACTCCCTCTTGGTCTCATCTCTCTCTCTCTCTCTCTCTCTCTCTCTCTCTCTCTCTCTCTCTCTCTCTCTCTCTCTCTCTCTCTCTCTCTCTCTCTCTCTCTCTCACTGTGTGTGTGACTGAATCACGGGGTGGTTTTCTCTTATCTTGTCAGTCTAAAGGCTCATGTCTATTGATCTCTATGGTACAGTGAGCCAGTATAGGCAGAGTGACTGACAGAAACCTGGCTGAGCCTATTGCTACTGTACCGTAAGCTCTGTTTTGGAGTCTACAGTGGGTCTTTGTTGCTTTATTAAGCACACTGACTTGACATGACAACACTGAAGCATTTAGGGGTACGTCTGATAAAGTCACAGTCACCTGAATGAACTTAAATCTTAACGCAACATGTAAAGTCTTGGTCCCATGTTTCATGAGCAGAAATAAAAGATCCCAGAAAAATGTTGTGCTCAAATTGGTTTACATCCCTGTTAGTGGGCATTTCACCTGGTTAAAAAGCATGATCATTACACAGATGCACAATGTGCTGGGGACAATAAATGGCCACTCTAAAATGTGTCTTACAATTGCAGACTACGTGTAACCACGCCAGCCCAGGACCTCCACATCCGGCTTCTTCACCCGCGGGATGGTCTGATGAGGGGGAGGAGGGTGCTGAGGAGTATTATGTCTGTAATACAGCCCTTTTGTAGCTAAAAATTAATTCTGATTAACTGGGCCTGGCTCCCCAGTGGGTGGACCTGGCTGCCAAGTGGATGGGTTTATGCCCTCTCAGTCCCACCAATGGCTGTGTCCCTGCCCATTCATGAGAAATCCATAGATTAGTGCCTCATTTATTTATTTCAATTGATTTCCTTCTGTGAACTGTAACTCAGTAAAATCTTTGAAATTGTTGTATGTTGCGTTTATATTTTTGTTCAGTATAGTTCAGTAATACATTGGTGATGCAGTTTTGTGCTGAGCTGGTTCTGTCCGTGGTACTGAAAGCATCAGATGTGTGTGTGTGTGTGTGTGTTTGTTTGTGTGTGTGTGTTTCTTGTATTTAATAAACCCACTCTGTATAATGTGGCCCTTGCTGTGCGGTAATAACATTAGCATGGTTTACACTGACAAATGAGCTGCTCTTATTAAAAGAGGTGAGGATGTGTGTGCGTGCTTCAGGGTTTTGTGTTCCAATAGCACCAATAGGTGAATCTATTCTCAGTTCAGATTTGAAAAATAGCCCGCCTAGGTTGTCATACCCATTCAAATGTAACATGACTGTAATTGAATATGTCCCAGTCAGGCAGTGTATATTGTAGGGCTCTCAAGCCTCACTTCCATTCCAATCAATGTTGTTTCCTTCTGTGTTTCAGCCAGCCTGCCTGCATACCTGCCTGCATACCTGCCTGCATACCTGCCTGCAGCCTAGCTAGCTACCCCCTTTGTTACTCTATTGTGTTCACATTGGCTTTGCTGACCATTTTGACTTAATCTGCCCATTCATTCTCTATACACTGGTCCTTTCCTTGAGATTATTAGTTTTAGTTCTGCTACATTTACTGTACACATGTCTTGTGTCGACAGGCTATGTGCTAGACTGTTAGCCAGTCTTCTCTGACTAAGCTTCATCTGGCTAAGCTAGCTCATTGCAGGCTGCTCAATACATACACTGTGTTATTGGTTTGTCTAACCTTGCTTTGTGTATGTGATAGTGTCAGTTGATCTGGTAGAGTCAGGTGATTTTATAATGCCAAAAGAACAATGAGATTGTGGTAAGTTTAGCCTCAGCAAACTCAATGCAATGTTTGTTTACTTATAATCTAATGAGCAAAACTATTGGCTATCAGGTTAATGCTTGCAGAGACATGTCGTCAGTCTTTGCTGGTTGTTTACATTCATGCTTGATTACTTTCATTGAGTGTATCCTTCTCCTTGGTTGTCCGTGTGTGTGTGTTTGTATGTACACTACCGTTCAAACTATATTTTACCAGATCTATTGCTCAGCACAACTGAGCAAGAGGACAAGTACATTAGAGTGTCTAGTTTGAGAAAAAGACTCCTCACAAGCCCTCAACTGGCAGCTTTATTAAATATTACCCGCAAAACACCGGGCTCAACATCAACAGTGAAGAGGCTCCTTCAGGATGCTGGCCTTCTAGGCAGAGTTCCTCTGTCTGTGTTCTTTTGCCCATCTTAATATTTAATTTTTATTGGCAAGTCTGAGATATGGATTTTTCTTTGCAACTCTGCCTAGAAGGCCAACATCCCGGAGTCACCTCTTCACTGTTGATGTTGAGACTGGTGTTTTGCGGGTACTATTTAATGAAGCTGCCATTTGAGGACTTTTGAGGATTCTATTTCTCAAACTAGACACTCTAATGTACTTATCCTCCTGCTCAGTAGTGCACTGGGGCCTCCTACTCCTCTTTCTATTCTGGTTAGCGCCAGTTTGTGCTGTTCTGTGAAGTGAATAGTACACAGCGTGGTACAAGAACTTCAGTTTCTTGGCAATTTCTCACATGGAATAGCCTTCATTTCTCAGAACAACACCAGACTGACGAATTTCAGAAGAAAGTTCTTTGTTTCTTGCCATTTTGAGCCTGTAGTCGAACCAAAAAATGGTGATGCACCAGATACTAAACTAGTCTAAAGAAGGCCAGTTGTATTGCTTCTTTAATCAGAACAACAGTTTTCAGCTGTGCTAACATAGTTTCAAAAGGGTTTTCTAATTATCAATTAGAAATCAATTAGCCTTTTAGAATGATAAACTTGGATTAGCTAACACAATGTGCCATTGGATCACAGGAGTGATGGTTGCTGATAATGGGCCTCTGTGCGCTTATGTAGATATTCCATTAAAAATATCTGCCGTTTCCAGCTAAAATAGTCATTTACAACATTAACAATGTATACAGTGTATTTCTGATCAATTTGATGTTATCATAACGGACAATACATGTGCTATTCTTTCAATAACAAGGACATTTCTAAATGACCCCAAACTTTTGAACAGTAGTGTTATTATCTTTGAGTGTATTGGAGTGTGCGTGTTGGTGTGGTTAGCCATCCGTGAGGTTGGAAATTTCTATGCGACCCCTCACCCATAGCTTGTACTAGAGCTCTGAGGGGGCATTGCTGCTAGTGCTCAGAGAGCCCTGTGGGAAATGAGTTGCTTGTTTATATGCTTCCTCCTGCAGTAGAGTAACCTCCATCTGACTATTCACCCTTTACATTTCATATTGCCTCGACTGCTAGTCTGCTCAACTCACCTCAGAAATGGTACGCTATAAGAAAGAGTTTTGTTTTCTCTGGTCTAGTATTTCTCAATATGTTCCTCTGGGATCAATAGGGTTGCATATGTTGTTGCAACTGAGCAGTAGCACACCATATTCAACTAGTCAACTAATCATCATGCCCTTCACTACACAGAACATTTGTTTCAAATAGTTTTAAATCAACAATGACAGTGTTAAATGTAACACCATGCCTAGTACTGACACTGTTACACTTTGTCAGTGTTATTCAATAACACCTTATATTGTATTTTTAACACTAGGAAGTGTACATAGTTTGTACCAATGGTGTTATGCAATAAAACCTCGTAATTTTTTTATCATCACACCAAGAGGTCCGTATCTCTTGACAAGGTCACTCAGTGTTGAGTTAAAGGTCAGTCAAAATCATGTTTTTCATGACATTTGATGATATTTGAAGGAAACCAGATCAAAGTATGATGACCAAAGTACGAAAAATGACTGTTGCTTTGACATTGATAAAGTTTGATCATAAAGTTACTCGTCCCCTCCACATGTCAAACACATGGATTCATTATTAAGGGGACAAGATGACATCACTTTAACTCTCATTTTAAACACAATAGAACACAATAGATCTGGTAAAAGATAATACAAAGAAAAAAACAACTGTTCTTTTGTATTTTTTGTAGTGTATGGGAAAGGTTTTAGACTGATCCAATGAATCACTGTATTTCTGTTAAAAAGGTTGTATCAAGACTTCCCACGTGCCAAATTTGTTTATTAATAACTTTTCATGTTCAAAACTGTTCACTCTCCCCAAACAATATCAGATATGTCTATGTCCTGGTAAATGTTCTTGTTACTTACAACCTCATGCTAATCGCATTAGCCTATGTTAGCTAATGCGATTCCGAAGAAGTTTTAATACACCAATGGTAACATGATATTCTCTTACCTCATTAAAATAAGTACTGCCTCGTAACAAACATCGGAGAAGGCGTGTTTTCAGAGGTGCGTGTTTATATACTAGCTAGATAGCTACTCTACTGGTGCCACTCAGTGTGAAGACATCTTCAATAAAGAACTGCAACAGTGACATTATTTATATTTTCCCTCTGAATTGCCACACAGCAAATTGGTCAGTGTTACCTAGAGCATGTTGTAATTGACATTTGTTTGATAAAAACAGTAGGAAAAATGTAGGTGGAGTACAATCTCATTTTTTCAGATTTTCTTTTTAAGAGCTTTGCCACAAAGGACCAGTCTGTCAATGCAATTGAAGTATTAGATGCAATTTCAATGTTTGATTTGCTTTATGTATCACCAAATTAGCTTGAGATGATTTTACTTCAACACTGTATCCAAGTTGATTAACATAAGTGTTTCAAAGAGCTGTAGTTAGCCATGAGAGAAACATTACTTTTCTGAATCACTGTTCAGGACATTGCAATAATATTTTCAAGTCTTTATTGCCATGTGCTCTTATGTAAGCATTATAAAAGACCTGATATCTGGCACCAGACATGCTCAAGCTTAACTTAACAGAACAATTGACCACTTAAACTGGTACAACACTTCCACTCACGGGTGGCCAAAAATAACACATTTAATGGCAGGTCTTAACTAAGCCACGCCTCCAACATAATTGCCCAGTGTACCTTGCCTTTTCTAGTGAATTGTAGAGTTACCGAACATGACTATATTTGTTAGTCACTAAGTGAGGTCCTACTGTAGGTGAACGTTACTACAATTAAACTGTAGTACATATATAGTACATATATCATAAAGCCTTACTTTGATAGCCATGTCTTACCCCAACCCAGTGGTGCTGGGAACCTACTGGTTTACAGACCACATCAGGCCTGAAAGTTATATTATGCTGGCTTGCAAAGCGATATGTAATTCCTATTGGAATCCAGCCAGTGTTAGGACATCCGACAGTTGGAATTTTATTCACCCACAACCTGTTAGGAACATTAAATCTGGAATAAATCTAAGTAACTGATTGGATTCATTTAGAAAAATCTATGCTATTAGCTTTGTGTAGCATAAGATAATCAATCAATCAATCAATGTACATGCAAAAACACAGATATTAAAAACAATCCCCTCCAAAAAAATCTAATTTTGGTAGAGCTTGATGGGAAAAATGTAATAATAGGCATGGTTTTGATGGGAACAATTTACTCTCCACAGAGTAAAACTGATTATCTTGCTTCAGCTGCAGAAACCATTCGAAATCACTGAAAAATCAATACTAGGTCATTTGCTGTGCATTTGGCCAATTTGCTGTGTAGCTGCATCAGGTGTGCTAGTGCTGGGCTGGACCAAAAATGTGTAAACCTGAGGCTTCCTGGGGTACTGCAGACTGAACTGAAGATGCTTGATGGTTTACTCCAAATTACTGTACTGTAGATGATTGAGAGTTTATTACAAATTACTGTCCTGTAGATGATTGAGGGTTTATTCCAACTTACTGTACTGTAGATGATTGAGGGTTTACTCCAAATTACTGTACTGTAGATGATTGAGAGTTTATTACAAATTACTGTACTGTAGATGATTGAGGGTTTATTACAAATTACTGTCCTGTAGATGATTGAGGGTTTATTCCAACTTACTGTACTGTAGATGATTGAGGGTTTACTCCAAATTACTGTCCTGTAGATGATTGAGGGTTTATTCCAACTTACTGTACTGTAGATGATTGAGGGTTTATTCCAACTTACTGTACTGTAGATGATTGAGGGTTTACTCCAAATTACTGTACTGTAGATGATTGAGGGTTTATTCCAACTTACTGTACTGTAGATGATTGAGGGTTTACTCCAAATTACTGTCCTGTAGATGATTGAGGGTTTATTCCAACTTACTGTACTGTAGATGATTGAGGGTTTATTCCAACTTACTGTACTGTAGATGATTGAGGGTTTATTCCAACTTACTGTACTGTAGATGATTGAGGGTTTACTCCAAATTACTGTCCTGTAGATGATTGAGGGTTTATTCCAACTTACTGTACTGTAGATGATTGAGGGTTTATTCCAACTTACTGTACTGTAGATGATTGAGGGTTTACTCCAAATTACTGTCCTGTAGATGATTGAGGGTTTATTCCAACTTACTGTACTGTAGATGATTGAGGGTTTATTCCAACTTACTGTACTGTAGATGATTGAGGGTTTATTCCAAATTACTGTACTGTAGATGATTGAGGGTTTATTCCAAATTACTGTCCTGTAGATGATTGAGGGTTTATTCCAACTTACTGTACTGTAGATGATTGAGGGTTTATTCCAAATTACTGTACTGTAGATGATTGAGGGTTTATTCCAACTTACTGTACTGTAGATGATTGAGGGTTTACTCCAAATTACTGTCCTGTAGATGATTGAGGGTTTATTCCAACTTACTGTACTGTAGATGATTGAGGGTTTATTCCAACTTACTGTACTGTAGATGATTGAGGGTTTACTCCAAATTACTGTCCTGTAGATGATTGAGGGTTTATTCCAACTTACTGTACTGTAGATGATTGAGGGTTTATTCCAACTTACTGTACTGTAGATGATTGAGGGTTTACTCCAAATTACTGTCCTGTAGATGATTGAGGGTTTATTCCAACTTACTGTACTGTAGATGATTGAGGGTTTACTCCAAATTACTGTCCTGTAGATGATTGAGAGTTTATTCCAACTTACTGTACTGTAGATGATTGAGGGTTTATTCCAACACTACTGTACTGTAGATGCTTAAATTAAAGGGTTTGCAGAAAAAGGGGAGGGGATAAATGAAAAGTGAATGTAATGAAGCAGTAAATTACTATGTTTTACAGTAAGCTGTGGTGGTGGGGTGCGTGAGGAGTGTAAGACCTTAGAAATAGAATGAATAAAACAGGCTTGGAACCTCTAACCCTGGCAATGTGACTGGTAAACTCATGGGTACACTCGCAAAGGCTGCCTTGTATTGTGATGCAATAATTTCCATGGTATTTTGGAATGTTCTAGCAAGTGATGATTGATTGCCATGGTAATATATAATGTTCATTCAAATGATGCTAACTGATGTGGCTAATGCAATGCAATTAATTTTTGTAATGTCAGTTGAGTTGACTCAACAAATCACAGCACAGATTGAAAGATACACTTCCTGCTTTTACTTCCAGGCATGGGCACACGCAAAATGGCTGCAAGTCCACCCATTATGCCGTTATTTACTTGGAGACACCCTTTCTATTCATTTGATTTCTATGTGTAAGGTTGCAGTAATCCGGTGTGTTCCCGTGCACTCCCTCCCTCTAGCCCTACCTCAGTCAGCAGTTTGCCCTGCATACAGGGGAGCAGGAGCACAGATAAAACATCAAAGACAAAGCTCTGACAATGCAAGGCCACCCCAGGCCTTGTAAAACCAATACTATAGGGCGCTGAAAGGCCCTCCGACAATTACAACCTTATTAGGCTAATCATAATGGAATAATTACAATCCAGGAGGACAGCTTAGCTATAACACTGTAGCTCGCCAAGGAGACGAGACACTAACGCATATGGATAAGACAGGATGAGGGGAAGAGAAGAAAAAAGTCAAATAAAAGTTTGAGAAAGATGAAACGGCGAGTATGACTGAAAATGAGAAGAAAGTGAAGAAAGAGTTCAGTGAGGACAGGAAAATAAATGCTGACCTTGAGCATGCAAGTGGGGTTGATTGAAGTAGAGGCTATGTTTATAGTATAGGTACCAGATAATTTTTTATTGCTCTCTTCTTCTTCCAATGTTTCCAGTGTTCTATACGTATCTCCATTCATCCGACCCCTTTCACCCCATCCCCCCTCCCACAAGGAGCGAAAGAGAGAGAGCGAGGTAGCGAGAGTGAGAAAGAGAGAGAGAGAGGCAGGCACAAATAGTGGACCCTACATTGCACTGCGGCCCCATGCAAGGCTAGCCCTGCTGCAGCACTACAGTAATCTGCAGTGCTCACAGCAGCAACAACACTGCAAACCTGAACCATGTTGCTAGCTAATAGCTCTAATACTGGCCTTAGGATATGCTTTAGGTTTCATCCATCTCTGCCTTTTCTTCTTCACTTTAAAGGATATATTTAGCCTAAATCCTGAGTGTTTAGAGTTTTGGTTGGAGGAGGGTTAAGTCTCCACAGAGGCGTGTTGTTGGGTTAATCTCCCTGAGTGTGATGTTATTGATTATCTAGCATGATTCTTTATCCGCTAAGCCCTGGGGGTAGGGACATGATCAGATTTGACTTTGGAATATGAGATACTGCTTGAGATGTGAGATGATTTATGAGATGTATGAGATGATTTCTCTCAAAGTCTTTGTCTCCCTATCGCCACCCTATTTTCAGGCATAGACATTGCAGGGTTCTATGCGTAAGGTCACAGTCACTCACACACACACAAACACACACACACACAATGCTGTGATAATGTGTGGATGAGGATGTGACATTAACGTAATGACGTGATCGTGTTTACTGCTGTGACATACACACACTGCCCAGCGCAGAGTGAAGGGCAATATGTGTCTTTCTGTTAAATTCACTCTCATTTCACATCCATCTGGAATTCTATTATTATACTGAACAAAAATATAAATGCAACATGTAAATTGTTGGTCCCATGTTTCATGAGCTGAAATAAAAGATCCCAGAAATGTTCCCTACGCACAAAAAGCTTATTCTCTTAAATGTGTTTACATCCCTGTTAGTTAGCATTGCTCCTTTGCCAAGATAATCCGTCCGCAGGTGTGGCATATAAAGAAGTTGATTAAACAGCATGATCATTACAAAGGTGCACCTTGTGCTGGAGACAAATAAAACTCCACTCCACATTGTTTTAGAGAATTTGTCAGTACGTCTAACCAGCCTCACAACCGTAGACCACGTGTAACCACGTCAGCCCAGGACCTACACATCTGGCTTCTTCACCTGCAGGATGATCTGAGATCAGTCACCCAGACAGTTGATGAAACTACGGGTTTACACAACCGAAAATGGTCTGCACAAACTTGCAGAACCCGTCTCAGGGAAGCTCATCTGCATGCTCATCGTCCTCACCAGGGTCTTGACCTGACTGCACTTTGGCGTCCTAACCGACTTCAATGGGCAAATGCTCACTTTCGATGAGGCAAATGGTGGTCACACCAGATACTGACTGGTTTTCTGATCTACGCCCCTAGCTTGTTGAGGTACCTGTGACCAACACATGCATATCTGTATTCCCAGTCATGTGAAATCTATAGATTAGTGCCAAATGAATTAATTTCAATTGACTGATTTCCATATACACTGAGTATATACAACATTAAGAGCACCTGCTCTTTCCATGACATAGACTGACCAGGTGAATCCAGGTGAAAGCTATGATCCCTTATTGATGTCACTTGTTAAATCCACTTCAATCAGTGTAGCTGAAGGGGAGGAGACAGGTTGAAGAAGGATTTTTAAGCCTTGAACCAACTGAGAAATTAATTGTGTATGTGTGCCATTCAGTGGGTGACAATTGAAGAGCCTTTGAACAGGGTATGGTAGTCGCTGCCAAGCGCACTGGTTTGTGTCAAGAACTGCAACGCTGCTGGGTTTTTCACGCTCAACAATTTCCATGGTGTATCAAGAATTGTCCAGTACATAAACTGTAACTCAGTAAAATCTTTGAAATTATTACATGTTGCATTTATACAGTATTTATGTTCACTATAGTTATTTACAGAGCTGTCCATGGTGCTGAAAGCATAAGCTTCCTGTATTTGTGACTGAGGAAATAATAGATTAACCTTTTTTTACGTGCTAATGCCTGGCTTACTGTTCATCATCAAATGCCAAAGATTTATCTAATGAAGAGCACATTGAGAGTCACATCATTTGAGCAAGAGCCTTACACACACACGCACATGCATGCACGCACACACAGCATAACTATCTAATCTGCGGAGGGGATTGACAAGATCTATGATTGGGTGCAGTGTGTTGAGCCGTGACGGTTAGCCCGCGGCGGGCACTAACGTGCCTAGCGCTCCCCACTTCCCCAAACAAGCTTTGAGTGATTCACCGGAACCACCGGCTAATTACCGTAGCCGCATGGGGACCGGGAGCGGCGTGGAGAACTAGGAGACACACTCGCTAACAGGTGTCAGCTCCACAATACACCATATAGCGACAGCGGGCTTATCGTAAATCTGTTGAGACGAGGAGCCCAGGGAATATACCTAGGAAATATGTGTGCGAGAATAGGAAGGCCTCTGGAATATGTCTGAGACAATAGGTCAATGGAATACATTGTGTACTGTATGAAGGGTTGTGTCGTTACAGTAGGTGTACAGTACCATTCAAAGGTTTGGAGACACCTACTCATTCAAGGGTTTTTCTTTATTCTTACTATTTTCTACATTGTAGAATAATAGTGAAGACATCAAAACTATGAAATAACACATTTGGAATCATGTAGTAACCAAAAAAGTGTTAAACAAATCTAAATATATTTTAGATTTTAGAGTAGCCACCCTTTGTCTTGATGACAGCTTTGCACATTCTTGGCATTCTCTCAACCAGCTTCACAAGGAATTATTTTCCAACAGCCTTTTTGGCTGCTTTTCCTTCAATCTGCAGTTCAACTCATCCCAAACCATCTCAACTGGGTTGAGGTCTAGTGATTGTGGAGGCCAGGACATCTGATGCAGCACTCCATCACTCTCCTTCTTGGTCAAATAGCCCTCACACAGCCTGGAGGTGTGTTGGGTCATTGTCCTGTTGAAAAACAAATCATAGTCCCACTAAGCCCAAACCAGATGGGATGGTGTATCGCTGCAGAATGCTGTGGTAGCCATGATGGTTAAGTGTGCCTTGAATTCTAAATAAATCACGGACAGTGTCACCAGTAAAACACCCCCACACAATAAAACCTTCTCCTCCATGCTTCACGGTGGGAACCACACATGCAGAGATCCTCCGTTCACCTACTCTGAGTCTAACAAAGACACGGCAGTTTGGACCAAAGGACAGATTTCCACCAGTCTAATGTCCATTGCTCGTATTTCTTGGCCCAAGCAAGTCTCTTCATATTATTGATGTCCTTTAGTAGTGGTTTCTTTGCAGCAATTCAACCATTAAGGCCTGATCCACGCAGTCCTCTGAACAGTTGATGTTGTGATGTGTCTGTTAATTGAACTCTGTAAAGCATTTATTTGGGCTGCAATCTGAGGTGCAGTTTACTCTAATGAACTTATCCTCTGCAGCAGAGGTAACTCTGGGTCTTTCCTTTCCTGTGGCGGTTGTCACGTCCTTTTTTATGTCTCTATTTTGGTTTGGTCAGGGCGTGAGTTGGGGTGGGCATTCTATGTTTTTCATTCTATGTTTTGTGTAACTTGTGTGCTTGTCTGTGGGTTACGTGTTTCCCATTTCGTGGGTTTTTCTGGACAGTTTCAGTCCCCGTGTTCGGGACATTTGTTTTGTTGTGCGCCCTGTGTTTTCGTGGGGTTGGCTTATGTTCGCCGTTTTGTGCATTTAAATATAGCACTACCCTGAACTCTCTGCTTCCTGCGCCTGACTTCTCAACCACTACACCCAGTACGTTACAGCGGTCATCATAGAGCTTGATGGTTTTTGCGACTGTACTTGAAGAAACTTTCAAAGTTCTTGATATTTTCAGAATTGACTGACCTTTGTCTTAAAGTAATGATGGACTGTCATTTCTATTTGCTTATTTGAGCTGTTCTTGCCATAATATAGACTTTATTTTTTTACCAAATAGGGCTATCTTCTGTATATCACCCCTAGCTTGTCTCAACACAACTGATTGGCTCAAATGCATTAAGGAAAGAATTTCCACAAATTGACTTTTACCAAGGCACACCTGTTAATTGAAATGCATTACAGGTCATGAAGATGGCTGAGAGAATGCCAAGAGTGTGCGAAGTTGTCGTCAAGGCAAAGGGGGGCTACTTATAATATTAAATTATATTTTGATTTGTTTAACATTTGATTTGTTTACTACATGATTCCATATATGTTATTCCATAGTTTTGATGTCTTCACTATTATTCTACAATGTCGAAAATATTCTAAATAAAGACAAACCCTGGAATGAGCAGGTGTGTCCAAACGTTTGGCTCGTACTGTATGTATGGAATAAATTTAAGACAATATGGAATATGTGAGAGACAATATGTACAGTAGAACTGAGGAATATGTGAGAGAGAATAGGAAGGCTTATAGAATACAAGAGAGGCCTGTGGCATACTGTACTTTACGTCTTAGAGAGAGAGAGAGAGGACCTCTCCCACCAACGCCCTTATTAATTGGAATCTGCATACCAGGAAGTCTGATCAATTCAAGTAAATCAATTGCAATAGAGGTCAAGGATGGTGTGTGTGTGTGCGTGAGCGTGCGTTTGTGTGTGCATCCATACATTACTGTGTGTGTGTGTGTGTGTGTGTGCGCCATCAATGGCAACCCAATTTTAACCCATCAATATGCTCTCTCCCTCCACCTTCTCCATCCCATCCCTCTCTGAATCCCTAGATGGTATATAAGCCCTGGCTGTGCTCACAGTACTTCCAGACCACACAGATGCACTGCAGTAAGAGGATCCCGTGTGGCCAGTACTGTCTGGAGGTGCAGCAGAGGTGTCCCTTCATCCTTCCTGACAACGACGAT
Organism: Oncorhynchus kisutch; assembly: GCF_002021735.2. Taxonomy (NCBI): domain Eukaryota; kingdom Metazoa; phylum Chordata; class Actinopteri; order Salmoniformes; family Salmonidae; genus Oncorhynchus; species Oncorhynchus kisutch. The sequence goes on from NC_034199.2 coordinate 24,369,027, forward strand.
CTCATCCACGGAGGAAGCCCCAGTTTTATATGCACAGGTACAGCCTGTTATACTGTATGATACACAGGTTATATGCACAGGGAAATAATATGAAGATATTGGAGAATACTCCCAGTTAAAAAGTCTTAAGGCTTGAATCCTGCAAACGGGATCAATATGACAACAGCCAGTGAAAGTGCAGGGCGCCAAATTCAAAACAACATAAATCTCATCATTTAAATTCCTCAAACATAGAAGTATTTTACACCATTTTAAAGATAAACTTGTTGTTTATCCCACCACAGTGTCCGATTTCCAAAAGGCTTTACAACGAAGCACACCAAATGATTATGTTAGGTCTGCACCTAGTCACAGAAAAACAGCAATTTTTCCAGCCAAAGAGAGGAGTCACAAAAAGCAGAAATAGAGATAAAATGAATCACTAACCTTTGATGATCTTCATCAGATGACACTCATAGGACTTCATGTTACACAATACATGTATGTTTTGTTCGATAAAGTTCATATTTACAGTGGGGCAAAAAAGTATTTAGTCAGCCACCAATTGTGCAAGTTCTCCCACTTACAAAGATAAGAGAGGCCTGTAATTTTCATCATAGGTACACTTCAACTATGACAGACAAAATTAGAAAAAAAATTCCAGAAAATCACATTGTAGGATTTTTAATGAATTTATTTGCAAATTATGGTGGAAAATAAGTATTTAGTCACCTACAAACAAGCAAGATTTCTGGCTCTCACAGACCTGTAACTTCTTCTTTAAGAGGCTCCTCTGTCCTCCACTCAGTACCTGTATTAATGGCACCTGTTTGAACTTGTTATCATTATAAAAGACACCTGTCCACAACCTCAAATAGTCACACTCGAAATTCCACTATGGCCAAGACCAAAGAGCTGTCAAAGGACACCAGAAACAAAATTGTAGACCTGCACCAGGCTGGGAAGACTGAATCTGCAATAGGTAAGCAGCTTGGTTTGAATAAATCAACTGTGGGAGCAATTATTAGGAAATGGAAGACATACAAGACCACTGATAATCTCCCTCGATCTGGGGCTCCACGCAAGATCTCACCCTGTGGGGTCAAAATGATCACAAAAACGGTGAGCAAAAATCCCAGAACCACACGGGGGGACCTAGTGAATGACCTGCAGAGAGCTGGGACCAAAGTAACAAAGCCTACCATCAGTAACACACTACGCCGCCAGGGACTCAAATCCTGCAGTGCCAGACGTGTCCCCCTGCTTAAGCCAGTACATGTCCAGGCCCGTCTGAAGTTTGCTAGAGAGCATTTGGATGATCCAGAAGAAGATTGGGAGAATGTCATATGGTCATATCATATCATACCAAAATATAACTTTTTGGTAAAAACTCAACTCGTCGTGTTTGGAGGACAAAAAATGCTGAGTTACATCCAAAGAACATCATACCTACTGTGAAGCATGGGGGTGGAAACATCATGCTTTGGGGCTGTTTTTCTGCAAAGGGACCAGGACGACGGATCCGTGTAAAGGAAAGAATGAATGGGGCCATGTATCGTGAGATTTTGAGTGAAAACCTCCTACCATCAGCAAGGGCATTGAAGATGAAACGTGGCTGGGTCTTTCAGCATGACAATGATCCCAAACACACCACCCGGGCAATGAAGGAGTGGCTTCGTAAGAAGCATTTCAAGGACCTGGAGTGGCCTAGCCAGTCTCCAGATCTCAACCCCATAGAAAATCTTTGGCGGGAGTTGAAAGTCTGTGTTGCCCAGCAACAGCCCCAGAACATCACTACTCTAGAGGAGATCTGCATGGAGGAATGGGCCAAAATACCAGCAACAGTGTGTGAAAACCTTGTGAAGACTTACAGAAAACATTTGACCTCTGTCATTACCAACAAGGGTATATAACAAAGTATTGAGATAAACTTTTGTTATTAACCAAATACTTATTTTCCACCATAATTTGCAAATAAATTCATAAAAAATCCTACAATGTGATTTTCAGGAATTTTTTTCTCATTTTGTCTGTCATAGTTGAAGTGTACCTATGATGACAATTACAGGCCTCTCTCATCTTTTTAAGTGGGAGAACATGCACAATTGGTGGCTGACTAAATATTTTTTTGCCCCACTGTATATACAAAAATCTGACTTTACATTGGCGCGTTATGTTTAGTCGTTCCAAAACATCCGGTGATCCGGTAAATATTGATAAAAGATACAACTATTAAGCATGGAATTATAGAGACATTTCTCCTTAATGTAACCGCTGCGTCAGATTTCAAAAAAGCTTTACCAAAAAAGCACACCATGCAATAATCTGAGTACAGCGCTCAGACAACAAATCAAGCCATACAGATATCCGCCATGTTGTGGAGTCAAGAGAAGTCAGAAATAACATTATAAATATTCACTTACCTTTGATGATCTTCATCAGAATGCACTCCCAGGAATCCCAGTTCCACAATAAATGTTTGATTTGTTCGATAAAGTCCATCATTTATGTCCAAATACCTCCTTTTTGTTTGCGTGTTTAGCCCAGTAATCCAAATTCATGACACGTGAGCAGACAAAAGTCAAAAGGTTCCGTTACAGTCCGTAGAAACATGTCAAACAAAGTATAGAATCAATCTTTAGGATGTTTTTATCATAAATCTTCAATAATGTTCCAACCGGAGAATTCCTTTGTCTTCAGAAATGCAATGGAACTCAAGCTAACTCTCACGTGAACACGCGTGGTCATGCCACTCTGCCAGACATCCCCTCTCACCCCCCCCCTTCAAAGTAGAAGCATCAAACACGGTTCTAAAGACTGTTGACATCTAGTGGAAGCCTTGGGAAGTGCAGTTTCACCCCATAGACACTGTATATTCAATAGGCAAAGAGTTGAAAAACTACAAACCTCAGATTTCCCACTTCCTGGCTGGATTTTGTCTCAGGTTTTTGCCTGCCACATGAGTTGTGTTATACTTCAGAGTGTTTTCTATCCTAATATACTAATAATATGCATATATTAGCAACTGGGCCTGAGTAGCAGGCAGTTTACTCTGGGAACCTTATTCATCCAAGCTACTCAATACTGCCCCCAGCCATAAGAAGTTAAACATGGAGTACAACCACAGCACTGATCTGTTACAACTAGCTCATGGACCTAAAATGCCAACATGCGTTTGCTGTGGTGTGAGATATGCCGTATAGCACAAATGATTGTGTCTCGAGGCTACTTCCCCTTTAAGGTCTGCACTAGAATGATGGCTTCCACCTCAAAGCTATTGAATGCATCCCCAGCTATCCATGAGAAGAGTGACAATGGTGTGAGTTTACTGTATGTCACCACCTGGCGGTCAGCAGCCAGCCAATGTCAACAACACCACCAGACAGGAGTTTACGCATGGCATAGACCACATGGAGAATTCGTTTTTTTTTCTCCTTTTGGGACAGTTAGAGGTCAGCTCTAGTAATCCATGTTGATTTATGTGTCAAAAAGATAATAATGTCATGCCCTTTTCCTACCTTCTGAAGTGTATGCATTCTGTTTTGTGCTGAGTTGGTGCAGTCCTTGATGCTGAATATATCCAATTTGTTTGCCTGTGTGTGTTCCTGTGTGTATGTGTGTGTGTGTGTGTGTGTGTGTGTGTGTGTGTGTGTGTGTGTGTGTGTGTGTGTGTGTGTGTGTGTGTGTGTGTGTGTGTGTGTGTGTTTGTGCGTGCCTGTGTGTGCCCCGTGTGTGCACCCATGAAAGTGTGGCCTGTCAGATCAGAGCTGCAACCGTTATTAAGTCTTTAATTATGTGGAGCCTCTCATCAGGCTTAAGCTCTTCGATGTCAAACAGTCCAGAGTGGGAGACGACTTAGCCCTCCTCACAAGTTCACCCACTCACATTAGTATGCAGACCGCTCACTGAGAGCGGTCACAGAGACACTCACAGCCGGCATGGAGGGAGCAACAGTTGTTGTTGTACAGAAGACAATCCGTTGCCCAATCCAAAAGGAACCTATAGCCTATACCACTAGACCCTTCTTGATTTGAGGTGATCGGATGCTTGTAAGTAATGGTGGAAACAAGATGTTGGAGTGATTAGGATATTTTTTACATCCATATTATATTTTATATTGAGAAGGAGTGTCAAAATAACAACAACATAAATATATTTTTACTGCTTGAATTATGTTGTTAACCAGTTTAACATAGCAATGGCCAATTTACCACTGCTAAAGGCTATGTCCAGGCACTCCGTGATACGATGTGCACAGAAACAGCCCTTAGCCTTGGTATATTGGCCATATACCACACCACCTCAGGCTTTATTGTTCATGTGAATATGTGTCCCTCCTCTGCAGGGCTGTTGGAGGAGTACCATGGGGGCATGGATGCAGATGCGGAGTGCTGTGATGTTCGGTGGGACTTCCAGACAGAAGATGACAACAACCATTCCCGGGGGACCCTCAAAAGAACTCACCCATCCTGTCACCACCGTACCTCTCTCAGTTCCTCGGCCGTGTGCAGAGTGTGCAACAGCCGGCTCAAACTCTGCCTGCTAGTCCTTGTCCTCCTGCACACTGTCGCCTCCCTAACCGCATCCCACAATGCAACAGGGCTGGGCCTCCCTGCCTCACTCGCCCCTCTGGAGGAGAGCTCCCCCGCCAACGAGGAGTGATGGGATGGCCGATGATATAGGTTGTCACGACAATATGAAACATCTCCACCTCGGTCGGGAATGCTATGTGCTGTTGGCTAGACGTCTGCAGCCGCTGTGCTTTCTGGGTAATTGAGTCTTTGCAGAGGTGTTGGACTACTTATAAATGGAAGACATGCAAATCAATCAAAGCAAACAGACTTACAAACAAAGAGACGAAAACATGACAGTGTCGGGAAAATGGGACAATGCAGCAGCCTTTGTTGAGTAGGAAGGCCTCCTCACTGCTGAGTTTCTCTAGCTGCGCTTTTTTACACTGTTTCCCTGTTCTGGCTTTCTGTTGCACTGGCTGACTACCGGATAACACTCACTGTCCACTTAGAATGTCCATCCTTTATGTTGTTCCTTTATGGGTCTCTTGTGCAGGAAGGAAATGTCTCATTGATATAGGATAGATAACATCAAAAAGCAAAGTTGTGAGTGTGTGCGTATTTGTGTGTGTGTGATTGTGTGTGGGTGTCTACTCTGAAGTCTTCACTCATTTGGGTTCCCATTCCTAAAGCGGCTTTAGATGTAGGAAAGGACACTAAAATGTTAGAGTAGTAGTTTGCTCTCATGGTTCTGTGTGGCTAAATTGGTAGAGAATGGTGTTTACACTGCCATGATTGTGGGTTCGACTCCCACGGGGGACCAGTATGAAAATGTATGCACTTACGACTGTAAATTGCTTTGGATAAGAGCATCTGCTACAATGTAAACAAATGATCCTTGGTAAAAATGAACGTACACCCAGACTACACTACTGGCCAGTGATACAATTGTAATGCTTCTCAATATAGAAGACAACCCCTTGATATAGAAGTATCCTACTAGCCTTTCTCTGTCCCTACCACACACTCTGTCCATGCTCTGTGTCTTCTCAGCCCAGCACTCCACACATAGAAGGTCTACTGTTTGTCTAATCAAAATGTCTTACCTCTATTCTGTACTTGCATGTGGAGGCTCTCTTAATGATGTGAAATTCACAGCCTTTTTGGTTTGCTTTACATAGCCTTAGCCCCCCTCTGTGGTAGAGAACACTACTGCACCCCCAAAACACCACCAGTAAGGTAGCATGTCCTCTGCTTTCTTCAACTAATGTTACTTATCTCACATTGTGTAAAGGGCTTATTTCTATATACAAACACAGACAAAAATGTGCTTGAGGTATGGCTTCAGGTATCTCAGTTCACACTGCATGCTTAGGGGTATACCTTCAAAGGTATGCATTTGCTTAAAAGGTGTTTAATGTGTTGCTATAGAGAGCGGGCAGGTGTAGGACCCCGTATGTAGTATGTTTGAGGAGAAACGTTGGGCGGCACAGTAAGGCTGAGAAGCTCAATGGCATTATGTTAACATTACTGTTAGCATTATGGTTAGTGTGAGCTGGAAGAAAAGGCAATATTTAAGGGCTGTTTTAATCATTTCTTGTCCCTTTGTTTTCTAGCTGATTAACTGAACTGATAGATAGTGGTGTCAGGTATTTTAGGCCTAACAAATGTATGCTGAATGCAGAATTCTCCACTTTCATGTCTGTTGAATATATATGTTAGCCTCCTATTGCTAGGTCCGGCTTGTCAGATTCTACTCGTCAACTACAGGTCCCACAAATTGAGAAACAAATAGAAAACTGGTTCTCCTCTCATTCATTGTTGCATTCTCCATTGTGAGATCTGTCTGTTTACTTGTTGTCTCACTCATAGTCATGCTGCATTCACGACACTCGGAGTGTTGGGATATGCAACCTGTAGAGCAATGGAGTTGTGTGCATTCACATGCTTTGAACTCGTTGAGAACACCAACAGGCTAACGTCAAACTATCAACTTCAACCGTAAACATACTTTCATGCTCAAAAACAAATTATAGTATTCAAAAACCATCATATTGATTGTTTTTGATAAATAATGTTTTGTTGTTGCATTTAACTGCCGAAAATGCTGTCATCAAAGTATTTTCCTTAGGTGATGTCAGAGTTCAGCATGTCATAGAATTTGGGGTGCAGAGATGATACCTGAGTTGCAAGGTTGTAATTAGGACTTGGAAGTTTAGATTACTCCGATAGGTTGTGAATGCAGGATCTGTTCATTTGAACCCATCATCCCATCATTCCTGTTTCTTCTCTGGTTCCTTCATCCCATCATTCCTGTCTCCTCTCTGGTTCCTTCATCCCATCATTCCTGTCTCCTCTCTGGTTCCTTCATCCCATCATTCCTGTCTCCTCTCTGGTTCCTTCATCCCATCATTCCTGTCTCCTCTCTGGTTCCTTCATCCCATCATTCCTGTCTCCTCTCTGGTTCCTTCATCCCATCATTCCTGTCTCCTCTCTGGTTCCTTCATCCCATCATTTCTGTCTCCTCTCTGGTTCCACCACCCCGTCATTGCCGTTTCCTCTCTGGTTCCACCACCCCGTCATTGCCGTTTCCTCTCTGGTTCTATGGCCTGTAATTCCATAGGCCAACAGTAGATGGGGCTCTTGAATAGGTTTATTTCAAGAATTTATTATAAATTATTAATTAAAGGTAGAATGTCAAATGAAATCCTAGCAAGATTGGACCACTGAAAGATGGGGTCAAAGATAGTCAAAGCAGATGCATAAGGATACAGGAGGCTGAGGTCTTCGGAACCTAGTGATAATGGAGGTGTGTGTGTGTATGTTCGAGGGGCTTCTGGTGGCTCACTAATTAGTCAGGTTCAGCACAGAGCCAGTCTTCTCTGGAGACCTCATTAGCATGGCTGTGCCAAGGGGCCTGCAGGTGTGGCGGAAATTTCCTGTTTTTAGAGCCCTCCGGAGACACAACATTAACTAGCCCCATTAATCACTTCTTCCTCTTCATCAGCACCTAACACCTACTGTAAGTCAGCACACCGCATACATACACCTTCATCAGCATTACACCTCTATCAGCCTCTCATCTAGACCTTCATCAGCATTACACCTACAATAGATCTGAACGTCATCTTCTAGTAAACAGACTCGTTCTGTCCATCTGAGAGATGAGTGAAAAAGAGTTTGACAGAGATTCAGAGGGAAGGTAGGGATATGGAGAAAAAAACATTAACGGAGGATGGAATGAGAAAGAGAGGGAGGAGTCACAAAGTGTCAGAGGGGAGAGAATGGATGGTTGACAAATCAAAATGAACAACAGGGACCCTAGGCCAAACCCTAAATCAGCGAGTATATGATGTTACAGTATGCAAGAGAATCCCACACATGGCCAGATTAAAGCCATGGCCCTTTTGGAGAGCTCTAAATAGTATGTCCTGAGAGAAAAGAGATATTATCACCAAATATAAGACTATTCTCAGCAGCTACAATACCATTTAGTAAAAGTGCCCTAAAAAGGCTTATGTTAGCATGTTAGCTTCAGTGCTACCCTACTGCATCAAGACAATCCTTATACTGTATCTCCTGACTCTCACTCTTATGTGTGACCCATACCCTGTAGGAGTCTAACACGTTAGTAGGCTACTCCACCAAAATGAGGCCCAGGAATGTTCTAGGAAAATTGCATCTTGTCTTGCTCTTGATTTTTCCATGTTCCATATCTGATATAAGGTCGAGATCCAATGACCTTATGGACCTTGGTGTGATCTGACCCTGAACCAGTATACATTACTATAGCTTTACATCAACACACTAAGTCATGCACATGTAAAAGTCCCTTTTACATGCAGTAATGCATCATGTACTACCAATGGCTGTCCTGGCTGATGACCACAGTATGTGTTCTCCATGCCATCTTTCACTGACTGTGCCATAGACTCACCATAAACGTTACTGTACACAAGCTTTCTCCAAATAAAGATAGACGTTATGAAATTCCATGAATATACGTTTTTCTAATTTCGATATGGTCAATGCAGGCATGTATGCAACTCTGCTGTGATTTGCTAGGTTTGATTCCCTATTATGCTAATGTGGTTTAAGGCCCTATCAATTCAATCTAGATCACAATGACATTGATGTTGTACTGTATGTACTATAGACCTCCAAATGAGTACCATGACCCAATCTACAAGACATCACATTTATAGTGTTGTGTTCATTGCACATAATTATGTGTTCTTATCCTGTCCCACTCTCCCGCTTGTGCAGCTGCCTTCATATACAGTTGAAGTTGGAAGTTTACATACACTTAGGTTGAAGTCATTAAAACTAGTTTTCAACCACTCCACAAATTTCTTGTTAACAAACTATAGTTTTGGCAAGTCGGTTAGGACATCAACTTTTTGCATGATACGAGTCATTTTTCTAACAATTGTTTACAGACAGATTATTTCACTTATAACTCACTGTATCACAATTCCACTGGGTCAGAAGTTTACATACACTACATTGACTGTGCCTTTAAACAGCTTGGAAAATTCCAGGGAATGATGTCATGGCTTTAGAAGCTTCTGATAGGCTAATTGACATAATTTGAGTCAATTGGAGGTGTACCTGTGGATGTATTTCAAGGCCTACCTTCAAACTCAGTGGCTCTTTGCTCATGGGAAAATCAAAAGAAATAATCCAAGACCTCAGAAAAATAATTGTAGACCTCCACAAGTCTGGTTCAACGTTGGGAGCAATTTCCAAACACCTGAATGTACCACGTTCATCTGTACAAACAATAGTATGTCCGAAAAAAACACCATGGGACCACGCAGCCGTCATACCGCTCAGGAAGGAGAAGCGTTCTGTCTCCTAGAGATTAACGTACTTTGGTGCGAAAAGTGCAAATCAATCCCAGAACAACAGCAAAGGACCTTGTGAAGATGCTGGAGGAAACAGGTACAGAAGTATCTATATCCACAGTAAAACGAGCCCAATATCGACATAACCTGAAAGGTCGCTCAGCAAGGAAGAAGCCACTACTCCAAAACAGCCATAAAAAAGCCCGACTACGGTTTGCAACTGCACATGGGGACAAAGATCGTACTTTTTGGCGAAATGTCCTCTGGTCTGATGAAACAAAAATAGAACTGTTTGGCCATAATGACCATTGTTATGTTTGGAGGAAAAAGGGGGATGCTTGCAAGCCAAATAACAACATCCCAACCATGAAGCACGGGGGTGGCAGCATAATGTTGTGGGGGTGCTTTGCTGCAGGAGGGTCTGGTGCACTTCACAAAATAGATGGCATCATGAGGAGGGAAAGTATGTGGATATATTGAAGCAACATCTCAAGACAACATCTCAAGACATGGATCTTCCAAATGGACAATGACCCCAAGCATACTTCCAAAGTTGTGGCAAAATGGCTTAAAGGACAACAAAATCAAGGTATTGGAGTGGCCATCACACAGCCCTGACCTCAATCCTATAGAAGATTTGTGGGCAGAATTGAAAAAGTGTGTGCTAGCAAGGAGGCCTACAAACACCAGCTCTGTCAGGAGGAATGGGCCAAAATTCATCCAACTTATTGTGGGAATCTTGTGGAAGGCTACCCGAAACGTTTGACCCAAGTTAAACAATTTAAAGGCAATGCTACCAAATACTAATTGAGTGTATGTAAACTTCTGACCCACTGGGAATGTGATGAAAGAAATAAAAGCTGAAATAAATCATTCTCTCTACTATTATTCCGACATTTCACATTCTTAAAATAGAGTGGTGATCCTCACTGACCTAAGACGGAATTGTTACTAGGATTAAATATTAGGAATTGTGAAAAACTGAGTTTAAATATATTTGGCTAAGGTGTATGTAAACTTCCAACTTCAACTGTAAATGTCTCTCTTTCTTTTTCTTTCTCTCTCTTTTTAGCCATGTTTTTGTTATGTCCTGTGGATCTATGCAGAAGCCCATTCCTTTTTTTGGTTGTAAATATGTTCCCTCGAATATTGAACGATGTATCAGTTATGTCTTTGCTTCCAGGTTATCTTGCGTTTTGAGTTGATGTCATATTTCTTTACTCTTCTTCTTTTATTGTTTCCCCTTGAGCGTCTGAAATCATTTGTTGCGTTTTTGTTGAAGTAAGAAGAGAATGCGATGGGGCTTAACCAATAGAATTGGCCTCAGATTCACATCTTTATTGAGAGAGGATATGGGACTGTGTGTGTGTGGGAGAGAGAGAGAGAAAGAAAGCTATATGATTATTAAAAAAGGTTCAAAGGCATATAGAAGTATCATTACAGTTATGGTTATTATGATTACTATTATACTACCGGTATATTGTAATATTATAGATGCTTTAGTTCAGTAACTTCTTTAATTTTTTTTACAAACGACTTTGATGAAATGATTTATAAAACAATCTCACAAGTCATGATCTTTTGGAAAAGTATCAAAACTACTGCTACAATGATGAAATTGTCTTCTGATTCAAATAAATGCAGACATATAATATGTTCCTCTGTGGTGGTTTCAGTGTGTTCTAGTACTGTTCTAGAAACACACTACACAGGTAGCGCAATGCACAATGACGCATTTTGGAACAAGGCAGATGTCTGTATGAGGTAGCGGAATGGTTTTTAGGAAATAACCCCTGTCTTTTTCTTTGATAATGGAGGGCGTTTTCTTACATTTGAGTGCATGCAGTGGACTCCTGTATTCACTAGATGGTAGTATAGACCTAGTAAATGGGGTACAGAGAGCCTTGATTATTACGCGTTCACATCCAGGCCTCGACACACGACAGCCAGTGAAAGAGAATGGGGATACCATAACCGCTACAGGAGCACTCGAGAATTTTGCATTGACAACTGTACGGTGAGGCAGGCTGGTGACAGAGTTGGCCAGACCTCTTCGATGATGTTTCAGGGTGACAACAGTAGTCCTGTCATGATGTGATAACAACACAGACACAAATGATCCCTCTGCCTCTTGCTTCCACTCCCTCCAGCCCTTCTTAGTTAAGTCTGACTGGACTCCAGCTCCACCATTACAGAGAGCAGACCCATGCTATGGCCTGGCTTGTAGCCTGCTGGGGTTGGACAATAAAAGGGTGTTGGAGAATACGTCTTCTACCACCCAGAAGACTGATTCATCGGTTTAGCCAAATCCGAGAGCTTTTACTGTAAGACATTCCCTCAAATGCATTCCAGCCATCCTGAAAGTTTGTAATGTGGCGTTCTAAGAAATTCTTCAACACTAGTTTTGGGGAGTTTTTTCCCTGATGTGAAATTGGAACACTATGTTGCTTCACACCTCCTCACTGAATAAACCGGTGACGTTTCCACCTGTTGACTGGCTTCCTTCCGGTATGTAGGCCGCTGGTGTGTAGGCTAACTGTTGGACATTTTTGAGCTCAGATATTCTATAGTGAGCTGAGATATGCAATAGAAGCCAATCATCCATTCTGAAAATGCTGAGCAGGACCTGGTGGGGCCAGATGGGTCAGAGCCCACACACGCTTAGACTATTCATATTTCATGACTCCAGATGTACTGTACAGTACTGGACATACATTTATTCAGCCGTTTATTAACTAGAATCCTCTGTGTGTATGTGTGTGTCATGAACTGAGTCAATAATTGTTACTCATATGAAACTTTAGAAAAGGGGTGAATTTCTCTTTTCTTTCACAGTTTTGTAACTACACAGCAAATTGCCCAGTGTTACCTAGTGTTGATTTTTAATTGTAACATTTCTAGTGTTGATTCTGGTGTTATATTAACTCTGTAAGTGTTAAATTCATACTAATTTGTGTAAAATATCCCCAGTGTTGGTTTTAATAACAAGTGTTGAGAGTGAGAGTGTGATCGTGTCAGTTTTACTCTGTGGAGAGTAAAACATTCCCATCAAAACCAAAACAATCATTATCATATTTCCCAGCATGCGCTATTGCAGCAAAACATTTTGGGGATTGTTTTTAATATCTGTGTTTTTTCATTTTCTTTGATTGATTGATTATCTTATGCTACACAAAGATAAATAGCATACATCTTTCTATACTATTCCAGCCTGTTAGTTAGATTTATTGCACCGTTACTAGAATCGTTGTTCCATTATAAATGGTTTAAGTAGTCGCCTTCATCAGAGATCCTGACGATTATTGTGAGGGCAGGTACTAATAACTGGATTCAAATAGAACTTACACTTAATTTTGAAAGCCAGCACAATGCGACTTGCTAGTCTGATGTGGCCTGAAAATCAGGTGGTTCCTAACACTACTATGTTGGGGTAGTACGTGGCCATCAAAGTCATAAATAGTTCAATTTTAATGACAACATTTACCTAGAGTTGGAACTCACTTGAAGTGCACAGGACTGAAAATGAGCACATTCAACAACCTTGTCTATGTCATTAACAAACATAGTCATGGGTGGTAACTTTACAATTTACTTGAAAAAGCAAGGCAAACTGGGAAATTATATTGGATGCATGGGTTAGTGGGGGTGTGGCTTTGAATTTGTTATCTTTGGCCACCCATGATTGGAAGTTGTACCAGTTGAAGTGGTCTATGGTTATGTTTATTAAAGCCCGAGCATAACAGTTATGAAGTTGATCAAAATGATTATATAAGAGCATGTAGTAATAATGTTTTTTGACTCGTCTTGTAATATCTAGAACGGAACAATGAATGACCTTGTAAAGTGATACAGATCTCTTGGTGTAATGGTTAAAGCTACTATGTGAGGTGTAGTGATGGGAAACTCCGAATTTCTGAAGGCTTTGGCGCTTTAACCAAATTGTGCCAGAAAATGTGTTAATTTCTCGAAGCTTCATTATGTGTTCACAATGCACATTAGTGACATCTGCTGGTCAGCAATAAACGTGTGATTATCAGATAGATGGTTTTAATACAAATCTAAACTCTGTTATGTAGTGGTAAATGGTTGGCTTTAGTAGCCTATAATCAGTTGGGATATCAACCAGGTTTATATCTTACACAATGCTTCCCTTTATTGCCTTCAAGTTGACTATTTTTCAAAAACTCGAACTATGGCATTATTTATGATGCTTAAGACAGAAGCGTACACTGTACTAAATAAAACAATTATTTGAACAACAGTGTAGAAAGTGTGGTTTCACATAAAATAATGTTCAAAATAGTGTGCCTTTAACACTATTCAACCTCAGGTCCCTGAATGTTCCATTGTTCCCTAATCTACCTGCTATGCTACTGGTCAGGTAAAACTATATTTGCAAATACAGTGTCCAGTAGAGGTTGGTGTTTGAAAGCCGCTTGGAATCGAAGAAGGCACTAGAACCACAGCGAAATCACTGGGATCTCGCATTTTGCAAAACACGGTTTGAAAAAGCATGTGATCAAACAAAGCTTCAGACGTCACTGATGACATACTGTACTTCTGATAAAGTGATACACGCATCGGCACACTGTTTGGAAGTTAGCTGCTTAGCAATTTCAACGCCTGCCTCGGCGTTCCGCTATCAAAAGCAACATAACTAATGACGTGTTATTGCATAACGCCATTGGTAAAAACTACATACACTTCCTAATGTTAAAGGTCCCGAACAGTCATTCTGAATCCCATGTAAAATAGCCTTTTGAGTGAATAAATATCAAGAAACTTGGATAAAGTGAACAGTGTTGCAGTAAAATCTCCTCAAGCTAATTTGGTGAGACACAAAGCAATTGGTTTCATCCAAATATCATCCAATTTCATGAAAAACATGATTTTGACATGAACTTTAAAAATACTATATGAGGTGTAAGAGTGTCAGCACTAAGAACTGTGTTAATTTAACAATCAAAAGTGTGTACCCATATACACTGGCTTAGTCCTAAATTTAACACTGTCAGTGTTGATTTAACACAGGAGAATTAGCTGTTTAGGTGAACTACTAGATGTACTGTATGTAATCTGGGTAAGCCAAACCACTTGTGTTTCTGGGTGAGCGAACTCTGACTAATATACACATTTGCAAATAGACATATACAAGCAGTTTTTTTTACAGTAGCTTACCCCAATGCTTTACCAACCAACCTACCTACCTACCTGCTCTCCACAGAGTTGAAGATGTCATTTCTATTAGTGTTGTTTTGGAGGAGGGAGGTATCAGGAGGGAGGGAGGGAGGTATCTAATCCTCTGCCTACCTGCTGATTGTCAGCCCTGAATACTGCACCTGTTATTCAACCCTCACTCTGCCTCTATGACTGTCTGACTGTGTTGAACTGTGTGGGCAGATAGGAGGTAAGGGATTGAGAAATATGTGGATTGTGAAAGTGTTACAGTATTGCTGACAAGGGTGCATCCATATTGCTGATGTGCACTTACCTATCTATTAACTGTGAATAGTAATGGCATGAGTCCCTATCAGGAGGGAAGTGCTGTTGATGGGCCATTGTGCTCTATTGCTCTCTATCATAAACATACTGATGTATAACTACTGTATGCTTTTTCACTCTCTACATTCTGGGATCTACAGAATGATCATAATGATCATGCTGTTTAGTCAGCTTCTGGATATTCCACACCTGTCAGGTGGATGGATTATCTTGGCAAAGGAGAAATGCTTACTAACAGGGATGTAAACAAATTTGTCCACAAAATCTGAGAGAAATAAGCTTTTTTTGTGCATATGGAAAATGTTGGGGATATTTTATTTCAGCTTGTAAAACATGGGACCAATACTTTGTATGTTGCATTTATATTTTAGTTTAATGAATTTATTAACGAAGCACAGACTAACGCTGTACTGGTTGTAGTGCGTCTCAAACCTCTAGCACTACCATTTCTCCACCAAGAGGGGGCAGTGCTCTGCAGAGTGTGATAGCAGGCAGGAGGAAGATAAAGAGGACGAGTATAGTTTTTAATCTTTTCGTCCTTGTCCCCTCTTTATAGCGGAGTGCAGACACACTAAGCATACAATAGGTCTGTGTTCTTCTATAGCATGGACTTTTCCCTTGAGAAATGGCTTTTCTCATTCATAATAAATAGTATGAAGGAGTGTGGCTCTGAGGGAGGGGGTCTTAGTGTCATGGCTCTGTGACACACATGCACAGAGGTTGAGCTGAGCTGTGTTGAGATAGGTTTGTTTTCTTCCTCTGCCTGCCCGTTTCAGACAGATGTCCTTTTACCTGAGGGGAGCCATTTTTTTTTTGTCTCTCTGGGGTGTCATTGTTCTTCTTCGGAACCTCCAATTTGTTGATCCACGACAGGGTTTCCAAACTCGGTCCTGGCATCCCCCCTGGGTGCCCGTTTTTGCCCTAGCACTACATAGCTAGGCACCAGGACTGAGTTTGGGAAACAATGGGCAAGATGAGGGACACATCGTTTGTGTTTGTGTTGCAATGTTTTTGTTTGGTAAGTGAGTGAGTGTTGTATTGTGTTGAATGGAGCTAAAGCTTGTGTACTGTCCACTGGTTTCAACCTTTTTCTCTCTTTGTCTTTCTGTTCCTCTTGTCCTCTCCCACTGGGCATGAACTGGTTGAATCAATGTTGTTTCCACGTCATTTCAATATCGAATTGACTGTCTGTGCCCAGCGGGATATTTTCTGTTAGCGTTTCTAATAGTTACTGCATCTGGAGCGAGAGCAGAGAAGATTGAATGTGTTTGCTTTAATGTGAGACAAAATCGGAAATGTGGAGAGAGAGAAAGGGAGAATATATATATATTTTTAAAAAGGTCATGCAGACATTACCTGTGTGGTATATTGTTGATACCAGCAGTGATAATCGGTAGTCTGCCACAAAGAACTGCAACAGCAGTGACATTATTTTCCCTCTGAATTGTAAATAATGTCAAGATGGTTAGATAATATCTTGAGTTTTTGACCTCAAGTAATAAAGAAGGGAGCTGTTAATGAAAAGAGTCTGCAAGGAGAGCTCCTTGTAACAACGGAAAGAGCGTTGAGTTCCCTGTCAGTAACACTGGACCCATTTACACACTAATTATTTCCTTTCTTCCCTCCATTGCTGATGAGGCACGTCCAATTAGCTCAATTAACAGAGCCGGCGCCTACGCACTGGACACTTCTCATTACAGAGAGAGTGAAAAAGGGGGGGGGGGGGGGGAGGTGGAAGAGAGAGCGATGGCAGGTGGTTAGAGCGTTGGGCCAGTAACTGAAAGGTTGCTAGATCAAATCCCTGAGCTGACAAGGTAAAAATCTGTTGTTCTGCCCCTGAACAAGGCAGTTAACCCACAGTTCCTAGGCTGTCATTGTAAATAAGACTTTGTTCTTAACTGACTTGCCTAGTTAAATAAAAAGAGGGTGAGAATTGAGTAATTAGGGTTGCTCAATGCATACAAAGGGTTCAACTGTTAGGCTGCTGAATAGTGGGAAGGAGGGAAAATGTTATTATAACAACCTTGTTGTGATTGCCTCAAATGAATGACTTCTGCCTATTATATAGAGACACTTAATAGACAGATGAATAGAACTACAGTAGGCAGCCAAGGTAGATAATCAATACAGAATAACTTTGGCTTGACAACCACTGTCACAATACTAAATGTTAAACACATGACACAGGAGTAAATGAACCACGAGAGGTGACAATGAGACAGATCTCTTTAAGAAGCAGTTGGTGTTTTTTGGTAATAGGGTTCTCAACTATATGACAAACGAGAGGTGACAATGAGGCAGATCTCACTGAACACAATGTCACTGGTCTGTCCATAGGTTAGCTTTCATTCAAGTATGTATGGAGGATGAAGCAATGGGCTGAACTTTCGTTGGAGAGTTGTGGTTTTGGTGCTCTATAAAGCCGGGAGTAGAACGTCATTGGAAACTGGAAATGGGAAGAATAGAAAGTGGGAGAGGGCAGGTATTCTCCCTACGTCTGGGGTAGAGTAATGCAGTAGAAAGCCCACAGCTATTTGAATGTGAGGCAGGCGTTTGCATAGCATGGCTTGCGTATCTCCTGCATTATGCAGCGGTATAACTTCGGTCAATATCCCAGGCGGTGTGCTGAAAACACACTTCCCCCTCTCCTGCTGAAGAGAAGTGTTGCCCTGGGGTAAGCAGCCATATTGAGTCAGGCATCTTGTCA
The DNA here is from genome assembly GCF_002021735.2 of Oncorhynchus kisutch. Lineage (NCBI taxonomy): Eukaryota > Metazoa > Chordata > Actinopteri > Salmoniformes > Salmonidae > Oncorhynchus > Oncorhynchus kisutch. The sequence goes on from NC_034199.2 coordinate 24,386,573, forward strand.
GACAGGTGTCAGGACCCTTCCACTCTCATTATCACAGGAAGTCCTCCTCTGTTTGTGGAGACCAGAAAAGTCTGGTGCCATGGAGACGGAAGGGGAGAGACAGTGTTAAGCCCAAGAGTAAAACCTTCTCACATATAGTACATGGTTGGAAAGCCCAGCACACACTGGAGCATGCTCTGTTCAGTCTGCTTGGAATAATTGGGAGGAGAGAGATATGTTCTGTGTGTGTGTGTGTGTGTGTGTGTGTGTGTGTGTGTGTGTGTGTGTGTGTGTGTGTGTGTGTGTGTGTGTGTGTGTGATTGCTTAGTGATGGACATTGAAAAGCGGCATATCTGACAGCAGCCTGGTTAAATCATTTCTGTCATATCATGTTTTCTGTTCTCCATCTATCCCGTATTCTCTCTCTCAACAGTGGACAGGAATCAGGCTGTGGAATAACAGAGGTTTGAGAGGTTTCAAGGCAGGTGTTCTGTCTGACATGTTTTCTCGCATTTCCCAATAGACCTTAGCTACCCACTCTCAGTCACACATTCACATACTGACCCACTTGCAGTGAAATCCATCCACAACCTACATACATGCCTGGACATGAATGTACTCCATTCTCTCACCCTTCCCACTCCCTGAGATCCTCCACATACACACACACACACACACACACACACACATACACATACACACACACGCACGCACATGCATGTGCGCACACACACACATTCACACGCAGACATGCACGCACATAGACACATACACACACACACTCCTCACTCTACATCTGACCTCATATGTCCATCCCCAGTGGTAGAGAAAGTGTTTCACACCCACACATCAAAGCATCCCAGCCAGAGTACACTCACAGTGGGGATGCCAGATCCAGGACAGACCCTTATCTCCAGGTAATGTACAGCATGAATATCCACTACAGTCACCAAGCGAAGTGCCATTATGCAAGAGAAAGAGAGAAAAAGAAAGAGAGTGAGAGAGGCAGACAGAGAGAGAGGCAGACAGAGTGAGGAGCAGACAGAGAGACAGAGGCAGACAGGGAGACATTGAGACAGAGGCAGACAGAGAGACGGAGCGACAGAGGCATACAGAGAAACAGAGACAGACAGAGGCAGATGCAGACAGAGTGACAGAGAGACAGAGGCAGACACAGAGACAAAGAGAGATGCAGACAGAGAGACAGAGGCAGACAGAGAGACAGAGAAAATAGATGAAAAAGTAGACATGTTCATCCTGACTAATGACCCTCCCCACCACCACTACCACTACCACCACAACCATCACCACAACACACACACACACAAAGCAGAGAGTCAGACTCTTTTACATTGACACTACTCAGCTGAAAGACGCATATCACTCAAAAAACATCCAATCAACACCAACTGTCTCTCGGAAAAAGGTAGCCGTTTAGGGTTGGGCGTTTAAATTGGCTATGGAAACAGGCTGATTGGAAAAGGCTGAATGTGTCATGGCTGTGTTGACGGGAGATATCTGAATAACACCAGCCTCATGAATATGCACCGCTAATTAGTCCTATCAACCTTGTTTGAGTAGGCTTCAAAATTCAGCCTCTCACTACTCCTCTGAGGACCATTACTGTTGGCTGGATGTGTATAGACACACACACACAGCAGGTGGTGGTATGTGCGTGCTTTGTGTGATTGTGTGTGTCTTTGTTGGGTGGGAAATGAAGAAAAGTTACAGATTGGAGTGAGAGGAAAGAAAGTGTGAGAAAGGAAAGCGAGAAAAGAGGAATACATGATAAGCCCAAGATCGACTAGGGAATGTTCTATTCATCCCTAAGTCTGTCCTTTATGGCTTTCTGCTTGTCTGAAGCCCTAGGGGAAGGGAGAAGCAGCTAGAAGCCATGTTTTTTTACTTTCTTCTCAGTTTGGAAGAAGCTGCTCTGCTGGATCATTTACATTTGACTTTATGTATGTGTGTGTGTGTGTGTGTGTGTGTGTGTGTGTGTGTGTGTGTGTGTGTGTGTGTGTGTGTGTGTGTGTGTGTGTGTGTGTGTGTGTGTGTGTGTGTGTGTGTGTGTGTGTGTGTGTGTGTGTGTGTGTGTGTGTGTGTGTGTGTGAGTGAGTGAGTGAGTGAGTGAGTGAGTGAGTGAGTGAGTGAGTGAGTGTGAGTGAGTGAGTGAGTGTGTGTGTGTGATTCTTTCTGGGTAAGTCTCTAAGGGATTTCCACACATGGATTGTGCAACATTTGCCTATTATTCCAGAAACAATTCTTCAAGCTCTGTCAAAATCATTGTTGATCATTGCTAGACAACCATTTTCAGGTCTTGCCATAGAATTTAAAGCATATTTAAGTCAAAACTATAACTCAGACACATTCACTGTCTTCTTGTTAAGCAAGTATATATTTGTCCTTGTGTTTTGGCATATTGTTCTTGTGAAATGGGAATTCATTCCCCAGTGTATTTTTGAAAGCAGACTGGACCAAGTTTTCCTCTAGGATTTTGCCTGTGCTTAGCTCCATTCCCTTTCTTTTTTATTCTGAAGAACTCTGCAGTCCTTAACTATTACATGCATGCCCATAAGATGATGCAGCCACCTCTATGCTTGAAAGCATAGAGAGTGGTGTTCAGTCATGTGCTGTAATTTACCCAAACAGAACACTTTGTATTCAGGACAAAAAATGAATTGCTTTGCCACCTTTTTTTGCAATATTACTTTAGTGCCTTGTTATAAACAGGATGCATGTTCTGTACATGCTTCCTTCTTTTAATTCTGTCAATTAGGTTAGTATTGTGGAGTAGCTACAATGTAGTTGATCCATCCTCAGTTTTCTCCTATCACAGCCATTAAAGTCTCTAACTGTTTTAAAGTCACCATTGGCCTCATGGTGAAATCCATGAACAGTTTACTTCCTTTCTGGCAACTGAGTTAGGAAGAACACCTGTATCTTTGTAGTGACTGGGTGTACTGATACACCATCCAAGAGTAATTACTAACTTCACAATTCTCAAAGGAATATTCAGTGTCTGCTTTTTTGTATTTTTCCCCATCTACTAATAGGTTCCCTTCTGTGTTTGAAATTCACTGCTCAACTGAGAGACCTTACAGATAACTAAGGCACTGCATCTCAGTGCTAGAGGCATCACTACAGACCCTGCTTTGATTCCAGCCTGTATCACAACCGTCCGTGATTGGGAATCCCATAGGGCGGCACACAATTGGTCCAGCATCGTCCGGGTTAGGGTTTGGCCGGTAGGCCGTCATTGTAAATAAGAATTTGTTCTTAACGCACTTGCCTAGTTAAATAAAGATTAAATAAAACAATTGTATGTGTGGGGTACAGAGATGAGGTAGTCATTCCAAAATCATGTTAAAAACTATTATTGCACAAAGAGTGAGTCCATGTAGCTTACCCCATGACTTTGTCCACAGTCTGGGCTATCCTGTTGGAAGGTGAACCTTGAGATCCTAAGCGCTCTAGAGCAGGTTTTCATCAAGGGTCTCTCTGTACTTTGCTCTGTTAATCTTTGCCTCGATCCTGACTAGTCTCCCAGTCCCTGCCGCCGAAAAACATCCCCACAGCATGATGCTGCCACCCCCATTCTTCACCGTAGGAATGGGGCCAGGATTCCTCCAGATTTGACACTTGGCATTCAGGCCAAAGAGTTACATTTCATTAGACCAGAGAATCTTGTTTTTCATTGTCTGAGAGTCTTTAGGTGCCTTTTGGCAAACACCAAACGGGCTGTCATGTGCCTTTTACTGAGTGATTTCTGGCCACTCTACCATAAAGGCCTGATTGGTAGAGTGCTGCAGAGATGGTTGTCCTTCTGGAAAGTTCTCCCATCTCCACATAGGAACTCCAGAGCTCTGTCAGAGTGACCATCGGTGTAACGCCCTGACCTTAGAGAGCCTTTTATTTCTCTGTTTTTGTTTAGGTCAGGGTGTGATTAGGGTGGGCATTCTAGGTTTTCTGTTTCTATGTTTCCTATTTCTTTGTTGTTTTTGTCATGTGTGGTTCCCAATCAGAGGCAGCTGTCTAGAGTTGTCTCTGATTGGGGATCATATATAAGTTGTGATTTTCCGTTTGGGTTTTGTGGGGAGTTGTTTTCTGTTTAGTCTCTGTTACCTGACAGAACTGTTCACTTTCATTTTGTTACTTTGTTCGAGTATTTTTTGATATTAAAAGTAATCATGAACACTTTTCATGCTGCTCTTTGGTCCACTCCTTCCAACGACAGGCATTACAATCGGGTTCTTGGTCACCTCTCTGACCAAGGCCCTTCTCCACCGATTGATCTGTTTGGCCGGGCGGACAGCTTTAGGAAGAGTCTTGGTGGTTCCAAACCTATTCTATTTTAAACCTCTTTGGGCTAGGTGGGGCGCTAGTGACCCACCTCGACAACATCTGGTGAAATTTCAGAGCGCGAAATTCAAAATACAAAAATCATAATATTAAACATTCATGAAAATGAATTTGTCTTACACCGTTTAAATGTGTCCTACATCGTTTAAAACCTTAATGTCTTGTTAATCCAACCGCTTCGTCAGATTTCAAAAAGGCTTTACGGCTAAAGCACACCATGCGATTATCTGAGAACAACGCCCTGCGTACAAAAGCATTTTTAAAAATGCAAACCAGCAGAGGCGTCACAAAAGTCAGCAATAGCGATAAAATAAATCACTTACCTTTGAAGATCTTCCTCTGTTTGCAATGGACTCCAATCAAGTTGTAGAAACATCTCAAGGATGATCAATGGATACATGATGCACATGAGCTCAATTTCGAGTCTCATAGCAAAGGGTCTGAATACTTTTGTAAAAAAGGTATTTCTGTTTTCGATTTGTAAGAAATTTGCAAACATCTCTAAAAAACAGTTTTTGCATTATTTTGCATTATGGGGTATTGTGCAAAGATTGATGAGAACATTTAAAACAAAAATACATTTTAGAATAAGGCTGTAATGTAGCAAAATGTGGAAAAAGTCAAGGGGACTGAATACTTTCCGAATGCACCGTATACTGTGATCAAATTAACACAATGAAACGTTGGTTTTCGGAAGTAAGAACGTTTTTTAACTTCATGTTAGTTACTTTGACATTTCTTGGTTGTAGTGATTTTCACCTTTCTAAATCCACTCTGAATCCATCCTTCCAGTGGGATCAAGAAAATTCAGATTTTCAGCATCAAAGCTATCCTAATCACTACCTTTATGTTTTCAAAACCACCAAAAGGACATCAAATCCTGATTAAAGTTGAGATTGGATAACCCTATTCGGAAGATCAGAATAAGTCAAGTTTTGAAAAATCTAATAATAACAAAAATCAGATCAGATAACTTTTTAAAAACTAGGTTCAAAAGATTGTTATTGCTGCACCATAATTACATTACAATGCAGGAATGAAAGCACTGAGGAGCAGCAATATTTTGTATGTGGGCTTCTCATTTAATTATCTCAAACTAATACAAGTAACACAGACTCAACAACTCTCTCATTATCCTAATGCTGTGTCATGGTTTATAGCTCTTCTAAACTTCAATTACCCAAGAAGTTGTAAAAAGTCCTAGAGAATAACAATGAAGGGTCATTTTCCTCTTCCTTCCTTTCCTCTCCTTCTGTTCACTGAGGGCATCAACATGTTCTGTGAAAATCTGCCTTTTATATTGTTTATGCCCTCGGTGAACAGAAGGAGAGGAAAGGAAGGAAGAGGAAAATGACCCTTTATTGTAGTCAGCATGAGAGAAACTTCAGCCGGCTGGCTGTTACTGATCACTCCTATCAAGAGAGTTTATTGCATCTTGGATTGATGGACCCCATTAGGTATCACAAAGATTCCCCTGAGTAAGGTGACTCATAAATGTAGACGTGTTTACTTCTGGCTATGTCTCCTGTAATAAACAAGTGTCAGTGAATAGGTCATCTCTTGGGTGCCATGTTGAGCTTGTTCAGTGACACATACAGTGATTAGACTGTGATCGCACAAGTTTCCTGTTGATAGCATGGTGGTTGGTCTTTGGTGAAAGAGGGTCAGGGTTATCTCCCAAGGCCTCTCTCTTCCTCTCCCTATCTCTCTCCATCAATCAATCATTCAATAAATGAAATGTATTTATAAAGCCCTTTTTACATCAGAAGATGTCACAAAGTGCTATACAGAAACCAAGCCTAAAACCCCAAACAGCAAGCATCTCTCTTTCCCCCCACTCTCCCTCCCTCCCTACCCTTCTGTCACATCTGAGTATGTGTGTGTACGTTCGTGTGTGTGTCTGTGTGCAGTGTGTGTTCTACTTATCTGTGGCTCCACACTCTTTAAGCCAGCTGTGGTGGAAACAGCCAGAGGCTAGTGTGTGCTACTGGACAGGGATTTAAAGCAGGGCTGAGAGGAGAGGACAAATAAAAGAATCGATCACAACAAACAAAAAAGGAAGTCAGGTGAAGAACGGCCAAAGGCTACCCCCCCCCCCCCCCGCCCCACACACACACCACACACACAGACAGACAGACGGATACAGAGACACACAGACACAAACACACACTGACATACACACCCTCCACCCCCCCACCAAAAAAATGAATTTTAACCACACTTATGCATTGCACCCACCTCTCTCCTCCACAATGCTTTTGAAGAGCTAATGAGCATCTATCTTGTTTCAGTATTCAGGTGGCATGGTCCAGAGGGTGGGAATATAAACACTACAAAGCTATTGAGCAGAAGGAAGAGAAGAGCTCCCTTAGAGACATCCTGCTAATTGCTTTCAGAAAGTAGCAAAATACCACAATCAGAGAGGGAAGGAAGTCAAACATCAATCTGTTCCCCTTGACATGCCCCACACACACACACACACACACACACACACACACACACACACACAAGGACTCCAAAGTCAGCTCTGTTTAACCAACCCGCTCTGTCCTGCTATTCCCCCTGCTTTAAAGATAACTCATAGAAGGCATCAGAACACCACAGGTCTGTTCTAACACAGTAACATGGAACAGAGAATATAAGATATGCCATTTAACAGATACTTTTACCCAAAGCAACTTACTGTCATGCATGCATACATTTATTATATGGGTTGTCCTGGGATTCAAACCTACTACCTTGGCATTACAAGCACCATGCTCTACCAAGTAAGCTACAAAGGACCACAACATTTTATTATAGGATCTCTATGGGATGGGTCTCAGGGACATCACAGCTTGTGGCTGACAGGTTTAGATGTCGATCTGACGCCTTTCCTCAATGTATGATAATTGGTTGTTCTAACTATAGAGAGAACTCAGAACTGTGCCTCCGTAGTTGGTGTGAATACTGCATATCCGATGGTGAGATACTAAGGGCTCTATTTTTGGCTGACGTTAAGGCAGCGCTTGTGTCAAACGCACGTTAGTTTGCAATTTCGTCATGTGAAAACTGGTGCTCTGGCATTTTCCAGTCCTAACGCCCAGGTTCGGCAATTTACCTGTCTTATATATGTTAGCATGAGCTCAGATGGGCGGGGAGGAAATATTTGAGGTGTGTCCTTAAAAACATGATCCAAAGTACTCATTTGAAGCAGCTCTGAATGGGGTAATGAAGACCAACCAAACACTGTTTATTTGCGGTCACGCAACAAATGTTTTTTCATCTGGTGTTTGTGGGCAGAACTAATCACCAAAGCTTTATTCAAATATAAAGTATAAAGTATAAAGTAAAACAGTAAAACAGTGACCTGACATTCACCTAATAATCTATGCTTGTTGGCAGGCCCACATTATTTTAGCCATGCTGGTCTCATTTTGGATGTCCGTAAAACCCTCCATAGTCTGCATTGTTATAATATTATACGCCCACAGGGAGAAATGATGGTGCCTGTAAGTGTGATGAAGCCTAATTAAAAAAGGTTGTTGTTTTGTTTTCTTTAGAATTTGATTAGTATTATTTGTTCTCTTTTTAGGCCTCAACAATAATACATGTAATATTAATTACTGACAATGTTTGGCATGTAGGCCTAGCCCCTATATCAGTGTGAATGCTATTGAAGCCATGAAATTACTTAGAACAATGTGGAATGTGGAATAACCTATTTAGAAAAGCTGGGATAGGTCTACATTTTGTTATTTCAGTTCTGTAAGCCATTTAACAAACTTTAACGACTCAAATTGGAATTGGAGTTCATTCGAAGGCAATACATAAAATACCATGAATACAAAACTTGCAACCATCCGTTTTGATTGGCCAGTGAGAGGCCAAGCCTCGACACAGCCGCAACTTGTTTTTTCATCAAAACCCAGCCCTTTCATGCCAATGCCAGCAAGTGCGCCGATTGTGATAGTGAAAATAGCTACAGTTGAAGTTGGAAGATTACATGCACTTAGGTTGGAGTCATTAAAACTCGTTTTTCGACCACTCCACAAATATCTTGTTAACAAACTATAGTTTTGTCAAGTCGGTTAGGACATCTACTTTGTGCATGACACAAGTCATTTTTCCAACAATTGTTTATAGACAAATTGTTTCACTTATAATTCACTATACCACAATTCCAGTGGGCCAGAAGATTACATACATTAAGTTGACTGTGCCTTTAAACAGCTTGGAAAATCACAGAAAATTATGCCATGCATTTAGAAGCTTCTGATAGGCTAATTGACATCATTGTGGATGTATTTCAATGCCTTCCTTTCAAACTCAGCGCCTCTTTGCTTGACATCATGCTGGAGCAAACAGGTACAAAAGTATCTATATCCACAGTAAAACGAGTCCTATATCAACATAACCTGAAAGGCCACTCAGCAAGGAAGAAGCCACTGCCCCAAAACCGCCATAGAAAGACAGACTACGGTTTGCAACTGCACATGGGGACAAAGATTGTACTTTTTGGAGAAATGTCCTCTGGTCCGATGAAACAAAAATAGAACTGTTTGGTCATAATGACCATCGTTATGTTTGGAGGAAAAAGGGGGATGCTTGCAAGCCAAAGAACACATTCCCAAACGTGAAGCACGGGGTGGCAGCATCATATTGTGGGGGTGCTTTGCTGCAGGAGGGACTGGTGCACTTCACAAAATTGATGGCATTATGAGGTAGGAAAATGATGTGGATATATTGAAGCAACTACTCAAGACATCAGTCAGGAAGATAAAGCTTCGTCGCAAATGGACAATGACCCCAAGCATACTTCCAAAGTTGTGGCAAAATGTCTTAAGGACAACAAAGTCAAGGTATTGGAGTGGCCATCACAAAGCGCTGAGCTCAATCCTATAGAAAATGTGTGGGCAGAACTGAAAAAGTGTGTGCGAGCAAGTAGGCCTACAAACCTGACTCAGTTACACCAGCTCTGTCATGGAGAAATGTGCCAAAATTCATCCAATTTATTGTGGCAAGCTTGATGAAAGCTACCCAAAATGTTTGACCCAAGTTAAACAATTTAAAGGCAATGCTATCAAATACTAATTGAGTGTATGTAAACTTCTGATCCACTGGGAATGTGATGAAAGAAATACAAATCTGAAATAAATCATTCTTTCTGCTATTATTCTGACATTTCACATTTTTAAAATAAAGTGGTGATCCTAACTGACCTAAGCCAGGGAGATTTTTCTAGGATTAAATGTCAGGAGTTGTGAACAACTGAGTTTAAATGTATTTGGCTAAGGTGTATGTAAACTTCTGACTTCAACTGTAAATTAATTCTGCCACACCCCTGAACCTATAACACTGCTCTTAGATTTATCATTGTGTTTAGGTTTGTTAAAATCTAGCCCTAGATATGTGAGTTTGAGAGAGAGTTGGCAGTTCCACATTGTCAATGTCTGGATTTTGCATAATCTCTTTTCATTAGTCCATATGAGCAACAAATCAAAATAGAATCAACCGCTCATCACTTAACAAGATGAAGAGGATAAAAGGCTTCAGGAATGGCTGGTTAGTGAAATTCCAAGCTGTCTAAGTGGTGGGATACTGGCTTAGGCAGGCTGGAAGCCCAAACACCTCTGCAGGACTCCACTTTGACATTTCAGACTTGATTTTCCCTTACAAAAATGCATCAACCTCTCAACAAATGTCCATTAATATCATGATCCACATGATCCACATAATAAATTAAATTTCCTTTTGCTGCAGAATAATTGTTCTGGTGTAGCAAAATGACTCAAATGCTCTGAGCAGCTTGGGTGGCAGTGGCACTGGAAACTTTAGGTAACCTTCACTACCCCCAGCTGTTTCACTGTCAGGACGCCCACCCGCAAACACACCCACACTCACATGAACATACACACCCCCACTGGCACACACACACACCTACATGCACTACTGCACACATCTACATCTACAGACAGATGTTTAAGTTCCTGACTGTGTGATAGAGAGGTGATTCATTTACACCTCCTTTATCTACACATCTCCATTCCCACTGTCTGCATATACAGTGGGGAGAACAAGTATTTGATACACTGCTGATTTTGCAGGTTCTCCTACTGTTACGGTTTTCTAGTGGTGATGAAGGAGAGTCGGACCAAACTGCAGCGTGTCGATTGCGATCCATATTTATTTACAAAACCTAACACGAAATAAACACAAACACTACAAAACAAAGAACGAAACGAAAACCGAAACAGCCTGTACTTGTGTAAAACTAACATAGAACAGATAGGACAATCACCCACGACAAACTCAAAGAATATGGCTGCCTAAATATGGTTCCCAATCAGAGACAACGATAAGCACCTGCCTCTGATTGAGAATCACTCCAGACAGCCATAGACTTTGCTAGAAAACCCCACTAGCTACAATCCCAAATATCTACACACCAAAACCCCAGGACAAAACACACCACAATACAAAAAACTCCATGCCACACCCTGGCCTGACCTAATAAATGAAGAAAAAACACAAAATACTTAGACCAGGGCGTGACAGAACCCCCCCCCCCCCTAAGGTGCGGACTCCCGAACGCACCTCAAAACAATAGGGAGGGTCCGGGTGGGCGTCTGTCCAATGGTGGCGGCTCTGGCGCGGGACGATGAACCCACTCAGTTGATGTCTTAGTCCCCTCTCCTCGCGTCCCTGGATAGACCACCCTTGCCGCCGACCATGGCCTAGTAGTCCTCACCCAGAAACCCACTGGACTGAGGAGCAGATCGGGACTGAAGGACAGCTCGGGACTGAGGGGAAGCTCGGGAGTGAGAGACAGCTCGGGAGTGAGAGAAAGCTCGGGAGTGAGAGAAAGCTCAGGCAGGTAGGTAGATCTACCAGATCCTGGCTGGTTGGCAGATCCTGGCCGACTGGCAGATCTGGAAGAGTCTGGCTGACTGGCAGATCTGGAAGAGTCTGGTTGACTGGCAGATCTGGAAGAGTCTGGTTGACTGGCAGATCTGGAAGAGTCTGGTTGACTGGCAGATCTGGAAGAGTCTGGCTGACTGGCAGATCTGGAAGAGTCTGGTTGACTGGCAGATCTGGAAGAGTCTGGTTGACTGGCAGATCTGGAAGAGTCTGGTTGACTGGCAGATCTGGAAGAGTCTGGCAGATCTGAAAGAGTCTGGTTGACTGGCAGATCTGGAAGAGTCTGGTTGACTGGCAGATCTGGAAGAGTCTGGCTGAATGGCAGATCTGGCGGCGCTGGGCAGACTGGCGGCGCTGGGCAGACTGGCGGCGCTGGGCAGACTGGCGGCGCTGGGCAGACTGGCGGCGCTGGGCATACTGGCGACGCTGGGCAGACTGGCGACGCTGGGCAGACTGGCGGTGCTGGGCAGACTGGCGGCACTGGCTGCTCCATATAGGCTGACAGCTCTGGCGGCTTCTTACAGACTGACAGCTCTGGCGGCTCCGTGCTGACTGGCAGCCCCTTGCAGACTGACAACTCCTTGCAGACTGACAGCTCCTTGCAGACTGACAGCTCCGTGCAGACTGACAGCTCCGTGCAGACTGACAGCTCCGTGCAGACTGACAGCTCCGTGCAGACTGACAGCTCCGTGCAGACTGACAGCTCTGGCTGCTCCATGTAGACTGGCAGCTCCTTGATGACTGGCAGCTCTGGCTGATCTATGCAGACTGACATCTCTGGCTGCTTCATGCAGACTGACAGCTCTGGCTGCTCCATGTAGACTGGCTGCTTCATGCAGACTGGCAGCTCGGGCTCCTTCATGTAGACTGACAGCTCTGGCTGCTCCATGCAGACTGACAGCTCTGGCTGCTTCATGTAGACTGGCTGCTTCATGCAGACTGGCAGCTCGGGCTGCTCCATGCAGACTGACAGCTCCTTGCAGACTGACAGCTCCGTGTAGACTGACAGCTCCGTGCAGACTGACAGCTCTGGCTGCTCCATGTAGACTGGCAGCTCCTTGATGACTGGAAGCTCTGGCTGCTCTATGCAGACTGACAGCTCTGGCTGCTTCATGCAGACTGACAGCTCTGGCTGCTCCATGTAGACTGGCTGCTTCATGCAGACTGGCAGCTCGGGCTCCTTCATGTAGACTGACAGCGCTGGCTGCTCCATGCAGACTGACAGCTCTAGCTGCTCCATGCAGGCTGACAGCTTTGGCTGCTCCATGCAGGCTGACAGCTTTGGCTGCTCCATGCAGGCTGACAGCTTTGGCTGCTCCATGCACACTGACAGCTTTGGCTGCTCCATGCACACTGACATCTCTGGCTGCTCCATGCAGACTGACAGCTCTGGCTGCTCCATGCAGACTGACATCTCTGGCTGCTCCATGTAGACTGGCTGCTTCATGCAGACTGGCAGCTCGGGCTGCTCCATGCAGACTGACAGCTCTGGCTGCTTCATGTAGACTGACAGCTCTGGCTGCTCCATGTAGACTGGCAGCTCCTTGCAGACTGACATCTCTGGCTGCTCCATGCAGACTGACATCTCTGGCTGCTCCATGCAGACTGACATCTCTGGCTGCTCCATGCAGACTGACTGCTCTGGCTGCTTCATGTAGACTGGCTGCTTCATGCAGACTGGCGCTCTGGCTTTTCCATGCAGGCTGGCAGCTCCAGCTGCTCCCTGCAGGCTGGCAGCTCTGTCTGCGCTAAACAGGCAGGAGACTCCAGCAGCGCAGGAGAGGAGAAAAGCGCTAGCTGCGCTGAACAGGCGGGAGACTCCGGCAGCGCAGGAGAGGAGAGAGGCTCTGGTTGCGCTGAACAGGCGAGGCGCACTGAAGGCCTGGTGCTGGTACTGGTGTTACTGGACCGAGGACACGCACAGGAAGCCTGGTGCGGGAAGCTGCTACCGGAGGACTGGAGTGTGGAGGTGGCACAGGATGGGCTAGACTGTGAAGGCGTACTGGAGATCTTGAGAGCAGTGTTGGCACAGGACGTGCAAGGCTAGGGATGTGTACAGGAGGCCTGGTGCGTGAGGCTGGCACCAACTTCACCAGCCGACTAACACGCACCTCAGGACGAGTATGGAGCGCTAACCCAGGTGCCATCAAATCCCCGACACGTTCCGTCGGGCGAATTCCATGCAAAAAGCACCAACACAGCAACTCCCTCATTTCTCTCTCCTCCAATTTCCCCATTAACTCCTTCACAGTCTCTGTTTCACTCACCTCCAACACCGGCTCTGGTTCGGGTCTCCTCCTAGGCTCCTCACGATAAACAGGGAGAGTTGGCTCAGGTCTGACTCCTGACTCTGCCACACTCTCCCTGAGCCCCCCCCCCCCCCCCAATAAATTTTTGGGGCTGATTCTCAGGCTTCCTTCCGAGTCGCCGTGCTGCCTCCTCATAACGGCGCCTCTTCGCTCCCCCCGCCTCCAGTTCTTCTTTGGGGCGGCGATATTCTCCAGGGTGAGCCCAGGGTCCTTCTCCGTTTAGGATTTCCTCCCATGTCCAGAAATCCTTATAGCGCCTCTCCTCTTTGGGCTGCTCCTGCCTGTTGACACGCTGCTTGGTCCGTTGGTGGTGGGTGATTCTGTTACGGTTTTCTAGTGGTGATGAAGGAGAGTCGGACCAAACTGCAGCGTGTCGATTGCGATCCATATTTATTTACAAAACCTAACACGAAATAAACACAAACACTACAAAACAAAGAACGAAACGAAAACCGAAACAGCCTGTACTTGTGTAAAACTAACATAGAACAGATAGGACAATCACCCACGACAAACTCAAAGAATATGGCTGCCTAAATATGGTTCCCAATCAGAGACAACGATAAGCACCTGCCTCTGATTGAGAATCACTCCAGACAGCCATAGACTTTGCTAGAAAACCCCACTAGCTACAATCCCAAATATCTACACACCAAAACCCCAGGACAAAACACACCACAATACAAAAAACTCCATGCCACACCCTGGCCTGACCTAATACATGAAGAAAAAACACAAAATACTTAGACCAGGGCGTGACACCTACTTATAAAGCATGTAGAGGTCTGTAATGTTTATCATAGGTACACTTTAACTGTGAGAGACGGAATCTAAAACAAAAATCCAGAAAATCACATTGTATGATTTTTAAGTAATTAATTTGCATAATATTTTTGCATGACATAAGTATTTGATACATCAGAAAAGCAGAACCTAATATTTGGTACAGAAACCTTTGTTTGCAATTACAGAGATCATACGTTTCCTGTAGTTCTTGACCATGTTTGCACACACTGCAGCAGGGATTTTGGCCCACTCCTCCATACAGACCTTCTCCAGATCCTTCACGTTTCGGGCTGTCGCTGGGCAATACGGACTTTCACCTCCCTCCAAAGATGTTCTATTGGGTTCAGGTCTGGAGACTGGCTAGGCCACTCCAGGACCTTGATCTCGCGATACATGGCCCCATCCATCCTCCCCTCAATACGGTGCAGTCGTCCTGTCCCCTATGCAGAAAAGCATCCCCAAAGAATGATGTTTCCACCTCCAATGCTTCACAGTTGGGATGGTGTTCTTGGGGTTGTACTCGTCCTTCTTCTTCCTCCAAACACGGCGAGTGGAGTTTAGACCAAAAACCTATATTTTTGTCTCATCAGACCACATGACCTTCTCCCATTCCTCCTCTGTATCATACAGATGGTCATTGGCAAACTCCAGACGGGCCTGGACATGCGCTGGCTTGAGCAGTGGGACCTTGCGTGCGCTGCAGGATTTTAATTCATTCTTGTTCTCCCCACTGTAGGACATTCGCTCTCATTCTAGATTTCCATTCAGACGTGTCTACACATGAATGTGATAGATAGTAGTTTAAATGCATGCCTGTCTCGTTCGGTATCTCTATTTCAACTCCATTTAAGCTCTGAAATTGACCCTCTCCGTGTCCGCCGGGCCCACATTGACTGTGACAGGCAGCTTGTTATAACAGGTGTAAAGCTAAAAGGACACTGAACCTGAGTGAAACCAATGGCTTCCTACCCCAGTCTGTGTGTTACCAGGGTAAATCCCCAATCCTCACGGATAACCACCTCCCCTCTTATCCACTGTGCCTCTTTGGTCCGTTCGATGTCACTGCTTTGTGAAACAAAACATTTAAATTGATGTGGTATTGAATTCTACGGTCTTCCACTACGAGTGTTGCCACAGGCAGATCTCAGTGCAGTTCTCTCACTCCATTGCTTTTATGTTGTCTGTGGTGTAAAGACGAAGGCTTTTGTTGTCCTCTTCCAGCGACAGGGATTTCAGAGTGCTGTAATTGAGACTGAGAGGCTCATGCTGCAGTCTACATCAGCTTTCCTATTCGGCTTGAAGTTTCAGGAACCTCCAGAGGCATCAAAGGGTCAATCAAAAGGCTCCTTGAAATCAGTCAGACATCTCACACTTACCGGTTGGAGACACATGCACACACACATACATTGTGGGGGTTTTTCAGAGTCAAGTCTTTATATTACTGTGGGCTCATGGGACTAAAGCAGTAACTAGTCTTTTGGACTATACTAATTGTTGCACAAGGGTCCTATTCCAGCCACTTTACTTTGATTGAATGTCAATTCTTGAAAGAGAAGTTCACCAAAAAACAACAACAATCATTGACAGGTAAGAAGACTTCTGCAGTGTGGGTTTCCATTGTTGGCAGAGTTAGGACACCGTGTAAAGCTGTGGCAAAGTCACCATTATCTGAGTTTAAATAGTCAATATTATTAAACTAACTTTTAATGAAGTTTTATTGAGAGAACTGATAAAACAGAGATGGAGTGGATAGGGATTATTGAGGTCAAAGGTCATAGAGTGAAATATTTGAAGAGAACAATAAATTGCAGCTGTTTAATGGGAGGCTTTGGGGCAGTGTCCATCACGCACGCACACACACACACACACACACACACACACACACACACACACACACACACACACACACACACACACACACACACACACACACTGTCTGGCCAGGATCAGTTACTAGGGCTGAACTCTGACTCATGCTATCTGTTATGGATGAAATCTGCCACAGACGTGAGACATCCTGGCCTCCACCATTATGCAAAATATATTGGTAATCACCCCAAACACAGTTGTGTAACAAAGATCATTCCAACATTGCAGGATAAATAGTGGTACATTCATTGCTACGTAAGGATACTTTGATAAAAACTGCAAGTCCAGTATTTGTATAGCACACTTGAAGGGTCATTCTCATGGAAGTGTCCAAAAAAAACTGATTTTTCCACGAAATGCTCTCTTGAATCACTGAGAATAGGATCTGTACTTATCTATTTCATAATCATAATAAAAATTTAAAAAAATAACTTTGGCACTAATTTCAGAACCTTGTGGTAATTTTGCTAAACTCTAGACACAAAACTCAAAACGGTCATCACGTGTAACACAGGCTGTCCAATGTTCAAAACATTGCATTGTGCATTCATATCATTAAAGAAACCTTGCACTTGCAGAATCATTGGTTCAAATAACTCATTTATCATGAAATACCATATGTACAGTCATTTAGATCACCCACACACAAGATACCGATAGTTTCACTGTGTAGTTGTCCGTACAATCATTAAATATTGTAGTACAAAACATGTGATACATGTTTCATTATGCTTCTACACGTAAATGCATCACTGTAAAATGACTAGTAGAGAGAATACTACAGACACAGTGGAATCATTGAACAAAATATTACATTTATTGATGAAATACAATAAAATCACAACATGGGTTTCTTTGAATCAAAGCAAAAATAATTAGCTACAAAAAAGAAAAAACAGTTAAAGGTCAACTGCAGTGTTCCTCACCTGGCTTACTGTAAAACATCACTGCAGTGTTCCTCACCTGGCTTACTGTAAAACATCACTGCAGTGTTCCTCACCTGGCTTACTGTAAAACATCACTGCAGTGTTCCTCACCTGGCTTACTGTAAAACATCACTGCAGTGTTCCTCACCTGGCTTACTGTAAAACATCACTGCAGTGTTCCTTACCTGGCTTACTGTAAAACATCACTGCAGTGTTCCTCCCCTGGCTTACTGTAAAACATCACTGCAGTGTTCCTCACCTGGCTTACTGTAAAACATCACTGCAGTGTTCCTCACCTGGCTTACTGTAAAACATCACTGCAGTGTTCCTTACCTGGCTTACTGTAAAACATCACTGCAGTGTTCCTCACCTGGCTTACTGTAAAACATCACTGCAGTGTTCCTCACCTGGCTTACTGTAAAACATCACTGCAGTGTTCCTCACCTGGCTTACTGTAAAACATCACTGCAGTGTTCCTCACCTGGCTTACTGTAAAACATCACTGCAGTGTTCCTCACCTGGCTTACTGTAAAACATCCCTGCAGTGTTCCTCACCTGGCTTACTGTAAAACATCACTGCAGTGTTCCTCACCTGGCTTACTGTAAAACATCACTGCAGTGTTCCTCACCTGGCTTACTGTAAAACATCACTGCAGTGTTCCTCACCGGGCTTACTGTAAAACATCACTGCAGTGTTCCTCACCTGGCTTACTGTAAAACATCACTGCAGTGTTCCTCACCTGGCTGACTGTAAAACATCACTGCAGTGTTCCTTACCTGGCTTACTGTAAAACATCACTGCAGTGTTCCTCACCTGGCTTACTGTAAAACATCACTGCAGTGTTCCTCACCTGGCTTACTGTAAAACATCACTGCAGTGTTCCTCACCTGGCTTACTGTAAAACATCACTGCAGTGTTCCTCACCTGGCTTACTGTAAAACATCACTGCAGTGTTCCTTACCTGGCTTACTGTAAAACATCACTGCAGTGTTCCTCCCCTGGCTTACTGTAAAACATCACTGCAGTGTTCCTCACCTGGCTTACTGTAAAACATCACTGCAGTGTTCCTCACCTGGCTTACTGTAAAACATCACTGCAGTGTTCCTTACCTGGCTTACTGTAAAACATCACTGCAGTGTTCCTCACCTGGCTTACTGTAAAACATCACTGCAGTGTTCCTCACCTGGCTTACTGTAAAACATCACTGCAGTGTTCCTCACCTGGCTTACTGTAAAACATCACTGCAGTGTTCCTCACCTGGCTTACTGTAAAACATCCCTGCAGTGTTCCTCACCTGGCTTACTGTAAAACATCACTGCAGTGTTCCTCACCTGGCTTACTGTAAAACATCACTGCAGTGTTCCTCACCTGGCTTACTGTAAAACATCACTGCAGTGTTCCTCACCGGGCTTACTGTAAAACATCACTGCAGTGTTCCTCACCTGGCTTACTGTAAAACATCACTGCAGTGTTCCTCACCTGGCTGACTGTAAAACATCACTGCAGTGTTCCTTACCTGGCTTACTGTAAAACATCACTGCAGTGTTCCTCCCCTGGCTTACTGTAAAACATCACTGCAGTGTTCCTCACCTGGCTTACTGTAAAACATCACTGCAGTGTTCCTCACCTGGCTTACTGTAAAACATCACTGCAGTGTTCCTTACCTGGCTTACTGTAAAACATCACTGCAGTGTTCCTCACCTGGCTTACTGTAAAACATCACTGCAGTGTTCCTCACCTGGCTTACTGTAAAACATCACTGCAGTGTTCCTCACCTGGCTTACTGTAAAACATCACTGCAGTGTTCCTCACCTGGCTTACTGTAAAACATCACTGCAGTGTTCCTCACCTGGCTTACTGTAAAACATCCCTGCAGTGTTCCTCACCTGGCTTACTGTAAAACATCACTGCAGTGTTCCTCACCTGGCTTACTGTAAAACATCACTGCAGTGTTCCTCACCTGGCTTACTGTAAAACATCACTGCAGTGTTCCTCACCTGGCTTACTGTAAAACATCACTGCAGTGTTCCTCACCTGGCTTACTGTAAAACATCACTGCAGTGTTCCTCACCTGGCTTACTGTAAAACATCACTGCAGTGTTCCTCACCTGGCTACTGTAAAACATCACTGCAGTGTTCCTCACCTGGCTTACTGTAAAACATCACTGCAGTGTTCCTCACCTGGCTTACTGTAAAACATCACTGCAGTGTTCCTCACCTGGCTTACTGTAAAACATCACTGCAGTGTTCCTCACCTGGCTTACTGTAAAACATCACTGCAGTGTTCCTCACCTGGCTTACTGTAAAACATCACTGCAGTGTTCCTCACCTGGCTTACTGTAAAACATCACTGCAGTGTTCCTCACCTGGCTTACTGTAAAACATCCCTGCAGTGTTCCTCACCTGGCTTACTGTAAAACATCACTGCAGTGTTCCTCACCTGGCTTACTGTAAAACATCACTGCAGTGTTCCTCACCTGGCTTACTGTAAAACATCACTGCAGTGTTCCTCACCCGGCTTACTGTAAAAAGCTAAACAAAAGATTGATTACTGTACTTCTATATTTCCATCAACCCTGTGTTGTGGATTTGGCCACAGGTTTTCATCCACATCACAATGGATGTTTTCATTAGCCAAACATCTTGGGAAGAATCTTCGGGCATGGCGAATCCAGGCCTGACACTGGTCTGCCCTGATGTCATTGCATGCGTCATCCATGGCCTGGAGAAGTGTGGCTTGTTCGTGAGGGCGCCTATCATATACCTTCCACTTCCATGTGGAGAAAAACTCCTCAACCGGGTTAAGGAAAGGAGAGTATGGGGGTAAGCACATGGTGGTAAATTGTGGATGAGCCTGAAACCATGCTTGCACCATTTGAGCATGGTGGAACCTGACATTATCCCACACAATGACATAGGTCATGCCATCAGCTCTACAGGCCTGATGGGGCTGCCTGCAACTTACTATATAGAGTATATAGAGTAGAGAGCTTTAGATGTTTTTTGAACAAAAATTAGAACAGGCAAGAAGCGTAATCTAAAGAACTTTAACCGTGGTATGATTGTTGATGCCACACATGGTGATTCCAGCATCTCAGAAACGCACTAAAGTCTCTAGAGTTTACAGAGAATGGTGCGACAAAGGAAACACATTCAGTGAGCGGCAGTTCTGTGGGAAAAACCACCTTGTTAATGAGAGAGGTCCGAAGAGAATGACTCATTCAAGTTTACACAAAGGCCACAAACGCTCAAATAACAGCTGTTTAAAACAGTGGTATGCAGAAGGGCATCTCTTAACATACAACACAGTGAATAATTCAGGCTGTTGTGGAGGCAAAAGGGGGTCCTACCAAGTACTAGATGTGTGTACCTAATAAAGTGGCCGGTGAGAGTACAGTAATATCCTATCTGAAAATATTGTCTGGAAAAGTGGTACATGGGACCATAGAAACAGTGTCTGATAAAGAATGATGATGAAATATTACATCCATAGATAATGTAGTCCAATTGGTTCATGTTCCACGGTAATTGGCGTCAATGGATCTCGTTATCCTGAAACTTTCATGATCTAAACATGGAATATTGTTCGTCAGTTTCCGTAAATCTATGCATTAAGAGTAACGCAGCAGTTACCTATCATTTTGAGCAGTTGTATCAATTGATAGTTAGATCATTGTAATGAAATGAATAGACAGTCATCTCAGATGTAATGTGGGAATTGCATTTTGAAATGGTAATACTTTGATGTTAAGTTGTGTCATTTTGAACAGGTGATTTTAGTTCAATGAACAAATTATCTTAGCTTTATGTGTATTGTATCTAAGCAATTGGAAAAAGTGTTAGAGTTTTGAAAAATTTGCATTTTGATCATTGGTTGTGAGTTTGTGTCTGGAGTTTTGAAAAATGACATCAAGGTTCCGAAATTAGTGCCAACGTGATTGTAAAAAACTATTACATTTTTTGAGCAGATTACCAACATTTTCACAAAATTATAATTACCGTAACAGTTTTAACAGCCCAAAAAAGTTATTAACAAATAAATAAAAAATTCATTGCTCCCGTAATGAAACATAACATAAATGAAATTATACAATTATTAAATTAAATCTGACTTTTTCACACAAATACATTTACGTAAGTATTCACACCCCTGAGTCAATACATATTATAACCACCGTTGGCAGAGATTACAGTGGTCATTATTTCTGGGTAAGTCTCTATGAGATTTGCACACCTGGATTTAACAATATTTGCACATTATTATTTTTAAATGCTTCAAGCTCTGTCAAGTTAGACATCCATTTTCAAATCTCGCCATAGAATTTAAATTCAATTTAAGTCAAAACTACAATTAGGCTACTAATTATAATTAGGAACATTCAATGTCATCTTGGTAAGCAACTCCAGTGTATATTTGTCCTTGTGTTATAGGTTGTTTTCCTGCTGAAAGGTGAATTTGTCTCCCAGTGTCTGTTGGAAAACATACTGAACCAGGTTTTCCTCTAGGATTTTGCCTGTGCTTAGTTCTATTCTATTTATTTCTATCCTGAAAAACTCCATAGTGCTTGCCGATAACAAGCATACCCATAAGATGATGCAGCCACCACCATGCTATGAAGAGTGGTCCTCAGTGATGTGTTGTGTTGGATTTGCCCCAAACATAACGCTTTTGTATTCAGGACATAAAATGAATTTCTTTGCCACATTTTGCTGTTTTACTTTAGTGCTTTATTGCAAACAGGATGCATGTTCCTTCTTTTCACTCTGTCATTTATTTGAGTATTCGTAAGTAATTACAATGTTGTTGATCCATCCTCAGTTGTTTCATATCACAGCCATTACACTTAGTAACGGTTTTAAAGTCACCATTGGCCTCATGGTGAAATCCCTGAGCAGTCCCCCCCCCCCCCCCGGCAACTGAGTTAGTAAGAATGTCTGTATCTTTGTAGTAACTGGGCGTATTGATACACAATCCAAATTGTCATTAATAACTTCAGCATGGTCAAAGGATATTGAATGTCTGCTTTTTTTTTACCCATATAGCAATAGGTGCCCTCCTATGCGAGGCATTGTAAAACCTCCCTGGTCTGGTTGAATCTGTGCTTGAAATTCACTGCTCGACTGAGGGACCTTACAGATAATGTATATGTGGAGTACAGAGATGAGGTAGTAGTTAAAAAATCATGTTAAACACTATTATTGCGCATGAAGTGAGTCCATGCAACTTATTATGTGACTTGTTAAGCAACTTTTTACTCCTTTATTTAGGCTTGCCATAACAAAGTGTTTGAATAATTACTGACACAAGACATTTAAGCTTTTCATTTTTAAATCATTTGTAATAAAAAAATATACTTTGACATTATGGGGTATTGTGTGTAGGCCAGTGACACAAAATCTCAATTTAATCCAGTTAAATTCAGGCTGTAACGCAACAAAATGTGGGGGGAAAAATCAAGGGCTATGAATACTTTCTGAAGGCACTGTGTAAGTGAATACATGAACTTGTGGTCATCTAAGGACTACTCCTCTAGATGATGCATCATGGGTGAATACAACTCTATTTTAGAACAGATTGGACTTTTCACAGGAACTTGATAAAGTGTCCACAGACAGTGTTTGTACTTAATAAATATTATAGTTTCATGTAAACCTCAACTAGTATACAATTGTTAGGATTTATGGATTAACTACAGCAACATATTTTGTCCTTTATTCAAATAAGTTAGTTTAAAAAAAGGTTCATACAAAAAAATGACCTAAACATTTTATCCGGATGCATTTCAAAAATGAGAATTTGGGTTGAAAATGTACGGAATTCATGCGAAAATGTAACATTTATTTAAAATAAGTCATTTTCCAAAAAAAAAAGAGACATCCTAGTCCTCAGAATGATAGTTGATTTTTGCATATGCATCATGGTTTTGTAACTCAATTTGCCACAGACACTTTAAAACTGGTTTCATGAGAATCACCCACGAACACACACAGTAGGCCTATTTGTAATTCCGTTTGCACTGTTTTGTGGTTGTTTTTATGGTCAATGTTTGTGCTGGCATCTATATGAGCCCTAGAGGGCTTGCCAACATTATAACAGTATATCCTAGGGCAGAGTGGAACTGTGGACATCTGTTCCTAAGCATTACTGGACCCCCAAGTCCCCAGCATCCCTGCTTCAGAAGTAATCAAGTTAAGCCCCGGGCACACCAGTTAAAAAACAAATTATAAAAATAAATGGATGACTTAATAAAGAGGCTCCAAGCCAGTGAACAAACCCAGGAAGTCAGGTGAAGTCTTAACTACTATGCTTTCCAAAATGTTCCGTATTTAATTATTTATTGGCTAACAAATAAAGGAGGAAGATTGAAAACAAAGTTACGTTAGGAAACTTCTCTTCTTACCTGCAGGTGATGCAATCTAATTGTTCAAATGGAGGCCTTGTAAGTGACTGTGACTGAGTGTGCAATGTTATGCCATACCATATCTCTGTTTCCTGGCATTACACTGGAGACTGAATCTCTTTGCCCTGTAGAATTCACCCTAGACTGATAGAAACCACATACATTTCCCTATGGAGACCACCAGGATATCACCGCCATTCCTGCTCAGTCACGGCTCATCCTGATTGGCTTAAACAGGAAGTTTGACATGTAAACGCATTAACAGGGTCACACATCACACATTTCCATACAGACAGTATGAATGTTTAGATGCATATTACAGTCTCCAGATGTAGGATCTTAATTTAAGCCAGTTTGCTACAGCAGGAAAATAATCCTTCAGCAACAGGAAATGTGAATTATTATGTGGATTATAATTAATGGACATTAATGGGCATTTTGCAGTAGTGGTGTGTGGGTAAAATCACTGGTGAAGCCAAGCCAGAAAAAAAGGCCATATTACAATCTATATTTTGTGATAATTGCGTTCTTGGCTCTATAACCTGTTCGTTCATATGCCTTGCCACCGCGATATATCGGCCTAAGACCAAGATAATAAGAAGACACAGTGGCAGAGTAAGTTCAACAACACCTTTGTTTCATCACAAAACCAGAGAGCATCCTCTCTCCGGTGAAGTCCACAAAGCATATTGCATGTAACAAACATTTACATGCCTACAACATGGTCAAGCAAGTAAGTGTTTCCGACATTAAACAACTATTGATTTATAATTACAGAGAGTTAGCATAAGTCGCAAAGAAAACAGGAGCTGCCTCCACTATACCATCACCATTTCAACTTCAACATCACCAAATCACCTATGCCTATTCTAATACAGTGACAACTAAAAGATACCAAAAACAATTTAGTCCAATCAACGTAAGATAAATATGATGTGGCTGTCCATGGTTCTGATTTCACTCTCTCTCTCTCTCTCTCTCTCTCTCTCTGTGTGTGTGCGCGTGAGTGCCATCCTCCTCTCTTTCATATTGAAGAAAATGTCTATGACTCATTCATACAGTACACACTTTTAGTTTTTGCTGTCCTAGGCTACCTGGCTAAAATGCTTGCTCACTAGCCTAACTTCCATTCATGTGCAACGATGAACCAGCTAGTTAACATTAGCCTACTACATCTAGCAAGATGTTGGTCTTTCATCCCCTCAGGCCAGGGGCACAATGTATACATTTATGGTTGGATCAGAATCGCCGTTATAACAATTGGCCAGTACTGAGAAAAAATGTAACGTTTTGGGTGACCTGACCAAATTCACATAGAAATATGAGTTACAGAGTTATACGAGTTATAGTTATAGATCTATCATTGTCATTTAAAACTATTCTAAGAAGTGGAAGATCAGTTCTATGTGCACTATTTCTATGCTACCGTTCCTAAGTTTTACATCTTTCACTTTCAGTTTTGCACACCAGCTTCAAACAGCTGAAATACAATATCTTTGTCTATGGAAAACATATTTCACAGCAGTTTAGATAGTAAAATGATTCCCTACTCTACACTTGCTTATTTTGTCACATAAACTGAAATCAAGCAAACAATTCAAATTTTAGCAACCAGGAAATGCCGTAGGTATTTCTGCATAGTGCGTATAAAACCACAAGTCCAAATCTCTATCTGTTACGTCCGTCGTCGGAATGAGACCAAAGTACAGCGTGGAAATTGTACATCTTTCTTGATTTTAGATGAAAACCAAAAAACGAGCGTAAAGTTCTGCAGGGCTAGACAGCTACTATGCAAAAACAATATCCAACAAACTCAGGTGGAAAACAGGCTGCCTAAGTATGATTCCCAATCAGAGACAACGATAGACAGCTGCCTCTGTGTCATGCCCTGACCATAGTAAGCTGTTTTTTCTCTGTGTTGGTTGGGGCGTGATAGTGACTTGGGTGGGTCATCAAGGTATTTTTGTATTTCTATGGTGGCCTGATATGGTTCCCAATCAGAGGCAGCTGTTTATCGTTGTCTCTGATTGGGGATCATATTTAGGTAGCCATTTCCTCATTTGTGTATATTTTGTATAGCTTCACGGTTCGTTTGTTCATTTTGTTGGTTTGTTCGGTGTTCATTCATTAAAAGAGAATGTACGAATACCACGCTGCACCTTGGTCTACTCCTTTCAACAAAAGTGACAGAAGACCCCACCAACAAAGGACCAAGCAGCGTGCCCAGGAGGAGGAAGTATCCAGGACTTGGGAAGAGATCCTGGATGGGAAGGGATCCTGGACTTGGGAGGAAATCCTGGCAGGACAGGATTGCCATCCTTGGCGGGAGTCGTCTAGGAGCATTAGAGGACAGCAACGACGTCAGGGAGGAAGGCCACAGAAACCCCCCCAAAAATTTGGGGGGCACATGGAGCAGTCGGCGGAGCTGAGGAGCGTGTCATCAGCCCGGTATCACCTGTACCGGTCCCACGCATCATTCTGGCTGAAGTGAGCATCCAGTCAGGAAGGGTTGTGCCAGCTCTGCGCTCTAGACCTCCAGTGCGCCTCCACAGTCCAGTGCATCCTGTGCCTTCTCTCCTCACTCGCCCTGAGGTGCGTGTCATCAGCCCTGTGCCAAGTGTACCGGTCCCACGCATCAGGTCTCCAGTGCGCCTCCACAGTCCAGTACGTCCTGTGCCTCTTCCCTGCACTCACCCTGAGGTGCGTGTCATCAGCCCGGTGCGACCTGTACCGGTCCCACGCATCGGTCCTCCAGTGTGCCTCCACAGTCCAGAGCTTCCGGCGACCGTTCCCAGTCCAGAGCTTCCAGCGACAATTCCCAGTCCAGAGCTTCCGGTGACAGTTCCCAGTCCAGAGCTTCCGGCGACCGTTTCCAGTCCAGAGCTTCCAGCGACAGTTCCCAGTACAGAGCTTCCGGCGACAGTTCCCAGTCCAGAGCTTCCAGCCACAGTTCCCAATCCAGAGCTTCCGGCCACAGTTCCCAGTCCAGAGCTTCCGGCGACGTTCCACAGTCCGGAACCTCCAACGACGGGCCAGAGTCTGGAACCTCCAACGACGGTCCACAGTCCGGAACCTCTTAAGACGGTTCACAGTCCGGAGCCTCCAGCGACGGTCCACAGTCCGTAGCCTCCAGCGACAGTCCCTAGTCTGGAGCCTCCAGCGATGGTCCCCTGTCCAAAGCCTCCAGTAATGGTCCCCGGTCCAGAGCCTCCAGCGATGGTCCCCAGTCCGGAGCCTCCAGCGACGGTCCCCAGTCCGGAGCCTCCAGCAACGGTCCACAGTCCAGAGCCTCCAGCAACGGACCCCAGTCCGTAGCCTCCAGCGACAGTCCCCAGTCCGGAGCCTCCAGCGACGAGCTGCAGTCCAGAGCCTCCAGCGGGGGATCCCAGTTCAGAGCCCCCGGCGATGATCCACGGTCCGGTGCCTCCAGCGACGAACCCTCCAGCGACGGTCGGTGGTCCAGAGCTACCAGCGATGATCTGCAGTCCAGAGCCTACAGCAGGGTTCCCAGTTCAGAGCTTCCGGCGATATTCCACGGTCAAGTGCCTCCAGCGACAAAGCCTCCAGCGATGGTCGGCGGTCCAGAGCTTCCAGCGACAATCTGCAGTCCAGAGTCTTCAGCAGGGGTTGACGATTCACGGTCCGGTGCCTCCAGCGATGGGGGGGGGGGGGGGGGGGGGGGGTGCTGTCACGCCCTGACCATAGTAAGCTGTTTTTTCTCTTTGTTGGTTGGCGCATGATAGTGACTTGGGTGGGTCATCTAGGTGGTTTTGTATTTCTATGGTGGCCTGATACGGTTCCCAATCAGAGGTGGCTGTTTATCATTGTCTCTGATTGGGAATCATATTTAGGTAGCCATTTCCTCATTTGTGTTTGTGGGATCTTGACAATGTGTAGTTGTCTGTCAGCACTATTTTGTATAGCTTCACGTTTCGTTTGTTAATTTTGTTGGTTTGTTCGGTGTTCATTCATTATAAGAGAATGTACACATACCACGCTGCACCTTGGTCTACCCCTTTCAATGAATGTGACACTCCAGCATGGTATTGGGAACCATACCCGGCCAACAAAGAAATAGAAAACTACAATGCCCACCCAAATCACACCCTGACCTAACCAAATAGAGAAATAAACAGGCTCTCTGGTCAGGGTGTGACACTATCTCCATCCATGGCTAATTTAGCTAGCTAGCCACTGGAGGACAATGGCACAATGAGATGCAACAATTAAAGTTTTTTCTGTCAATTACATTTTGCTTTTGATGTGATTGGTGTGAAGCCAAATCCAAACTGGCTTTTTTTGGTGTGCCAGGACCATTCACAGTTGAGCTCAGTCAGTTTAGCTCAACACTGATTGGCTTTTATTTGATACTTTTTTTATCGAGAGAGACCATATGCTCACTGACTTCCCTTGCATTCAATGCTATGGGCGGCAACAATGTCATAATAATTTTGACCAGTCAGCATCAGATGGATGGGCTACACATATAGAGACTGAGGGGTGCTGTGTCTCTTGCTCGGATGCTTTCTCCGTTGAGATATATTCAGCCTCATGCGATTTGAAGGAAAATTATGAAATACAGAGAAACGAAAGATACATGTTTTTACATATTTTTACATACATATTTTTTTTATTTTTTTTATTGGTCAATTTTTGAGATTAGGTTGGCTTCCGTTAGCATCCATGAATACATGCCACTGCATTTTTGTAGGGTTGATTGTTTCTTTTTTTGGTGCAAGTCAAGAATGACATTTCAAAGTTACAAGTTACAAACTTTAGAAGTCTTTTTATAAAGCTCAAATAAACTACAAGTTTGCATTTCACATTGTTCAGGAAAATTATATCAACAAAAGAGCAAGATCCTTCATTTGTTTATCTATGTATGTACTTATTTTCATTTAGTTGAAGCCATGTACTCCTTTACCTGGCTTGCCATTTCAGTGATATAGCCATGACAACCTAGACAATTATTTCCTTCCCTGTACCCCAGCTGAAACGGAACAGAGCACAATGCAAACACTGAAATGCTAACTTATCTCTCTCAATTGAATTGCATGGCATCACACAGGAAGAGGACCACAAATGCTCCCCTCTTTGTCTCTTTTCTTCTCCTCCCAGTCATCTATTAGAACTGAGTGATGCATCAATGTTCTCTGGCCTGTTCTAGGAAATGAAATGTACAGCAAATCCAATTGAGTAAATTGAGGAACACAGTGGTTTCAGAACAACGTAATGACGTTGAAAGAGTTGGGAGTGTTATCATGATATGCCTTTTGTTTGAATCCCATATATCACCAGACGGGAGCAGATGGAAATGATTTTGTTATCGCTGATGCTATTGTTTTCAGCCATCTTAAAAAATAAATGATACCAGTAGCCAGTTAGGCATGTAAGGAAGAGTGATTGATTTCATTACTTCTATTGTTCTTGAACAGACTTAATTTGTTAGTGGCTGCTTGTGTTGCAAAGGCCTGAATGTTAAACATGTCTAAAATGCATTGACTGAACTTAACTAACTCATGACTGATTCGGCGTAACTAGGGCCAGTTTTCTTTTCTGATATGGAAAAAATATGTAATGTATATAGCCTAGAGCCCCAGTTTCTCCTGGTCAGATCACATGGTCTGGAAAAACTCTTGGTCATAGGCATAATTTAGCCTTGGTGGATTAGGAATCTACAGATGTAGGATTTTAATATGAGCCAGTTTGCTGCAACAGGAAATGTGAATTATTAATGGACATTTTTTTTGTAGGGGTAAATACGTTTTTCGGTAGGGCTAATCAAGCCTGCCATTTTAAAGTGGAAATTACAAACTTTAGAAGCCTTTTTAAACCTTGAATACACTACAAGTTTGCATTTTCTGCAGTGCAGGAAAATTCTCAGCATTAAAAGACTGTTCAAATTAAAATCCTACATCTGTAAGAAATGACTGATATTTTACCTTTATTTAACCAGGCAAGTCAGTTAAGAACAAATTCTTATTTTCAATGACGGCCTAGGAACAGTGGGTTAACTGCCTGTTCAGGGGCAGAACGACAGATTTGTACCTTGTCAGCTCGTGGGTTTTGAACTTCCAACCTTCCGGTTACTAGTCCAACGCTCTAACCACTAGGCTACCCTGCAGCCCCATATGTTAAGCGAATGTCAGAGCGCAGAGATAGTGTGGGTAGCAAGGCTAGCCTCACCCTAGTATCTGATGTCCTATGGATAAATGGCTAAACTGATGTCCTACAGACCTGACCTTGTATGGGATTTTCGAGAGATGGAGATTTAGAGAATCAGAATTACTTTAACAGTAGATTGGGAGTCTGGTAAAGTCAAACTTCAAAGCAAAGGATAGTCAAGGATGTTATTCTAAAGAGGGATTTATTCTAAAAAAACTGCAGACACACACACACACACACACATAGGATACACATGCATGCACACGCACAAGCTGAATAACCCCCCCCCCCCAGACCCACAGCTATGAGTTTAAACTGCAGGTAGAAGAGAACATAGCAGGTTGTTTAGAGGAATAAAACTGAAAATCTCCAATGCATCCATTATGAACGAATCCCACTGAGAGCTGTGTGTGTGTGTGCATGCGTGTGTGCATACGTGTGTGCATGCGCATACGTCCGCTTGTGTCTAGGGTCCATGCCAGATTGCATATGCACACAAACACTTTTTTCTGCAATTTCTGCAAGTTGGGCAATTTATTCCCAATCTATGCCTGAGGTTATGCAGTCAGCTTCTTTCAAACGCTGTTTCAGTCTGTGAAAGGCCAGGACTGGCAATCAAAATAATGGCAATCTCCTACAATACTCTATTCAGGAAACTATACAATAGTTGACGTATTATTTGAACAAAATAAAAACATTTTAACAGTTTTATTCTGAAAGGATGCAATTCATGTCAAGACTGTCTGTTGTATTTTCCTGTGATTCTTCAGTCATATCTGAACCTCAGCCTTCTGTTGGCAGAAGAAGATGGTGTTTTTCCATTCACCTCCCTGCTACAGGAACTCACTGAGTGAAGTAAACAGTGTGGGATACAGAGGCTCAAATAGGCCCAGGCGTGTCCTTGAGTCAGAGTGGTCTCTCCTTGTTTAAGACCCATTCTAAACACTTCTACACATGGAGGGATCAAGACTATAAGAGGCACATGGGAGTTATCCTTTAGAGAAGTGTTGTCTGACAAGATAGATGGAAGATGCATAGTCATACTAGATTCAAGTTGATTACAGTAAATCGGGGGGGGGGGGGGGTAGGTTTTGGAATAGCCGGATTTGATCCTACAACATATTAGCATACACAGTGTTAATCATGTTTTTGTCGTATATGGCCAAATGTTGATGGCAAGCATATGGTTGGCTTTGGACAGTGTTCACTGTAATCTCTAATTGCTGGCATTTGGACTACCAAAGCTGTCAGCTCTACTGGACATCTCACACCAGGCCAGACTAGACCGCGTGGAACAGCCAGAACACAGTGTGCTCTCTGGCTCTTATTTTAGTTGCACATCTTCGACTTTTCTGAGCTTAAGTTTGGCCTGAGTCCAGCCCAGGAGATAGAGAGATTTTGGGAGTGGAGGGGAAGGCAGGGAAGGGACAGTGTTGCATCACAACCCAATCATGTCGCCTACTGTTGGCACAGTAAGATTGGACCCTCCTTGGGTGTGGAATAAAAACAAAGTCTCCCCAAGCACTCAAGTGACATATTTTAACATCACAAGCTGTCTGAAACACAGAAACAGGTTGGCCAAACAGAAAACATATTTTCTTAAGAAGAGTATCTGGTGTATCATAACCTTCCTAGAACAAAAGTGTAGATTTCAACCTCCTCAAAATTCTGCTGAGTTGGCCCACACAGGAACACAGGAACAAAAGCTCATCAAATATTGACAAATCTGGAAGGATTCAGCTCTCCAACACTGTTAGTTAATGCATGATACAATTATTTCTGCACCCTGCATTAGATATTATGTAGGGTATCAGAGGAGGCTGGAGGGAT
The DNA here is from genome assembly GCF_002021735.2 of Oncorhynchus kisutch. Taxonomy (NCBI): domain Eukaryota; kingdom Metazoa; phylum Chordata; class Actinopteri; order Salmoniformes; family Salmonidae; genus Oncorhynchus; species Oncorhynchus kisutch. Next base: position 24,418,098 of record NC_034199.2, read on the forward strand.
GAGCTATAGGAGCTATAGGAGGACAGGCTCATTGTAATGTCTGGAATGGAATATATCTAACAGTATCAAACACATCAAACATATGGAAACCACATGTTGAATCTGTTGCATTTATACTATTCCAGCCATTACATGCGCCCATCCTCCTATAGCTCCTCACAAAGGCCTCCACTGGTGGGTATTGTGGTAGTTATTGTGTGATATTATATCAGGAAGATATTGCCAAAGCACAGTGTTGGGGTGTAACAAAATACTCCATCACACAATACTCCATCAGATCTGCCTAATTCTTACTTGAAGCATCATGTTTGTGTTTAATAGGCTAAAATACACATTCTTATGAAGGGAAACTTCACTACTAGACACTATTTGGGGTCTCCCTACATAATTATGAGTGATGAGAGGGTGTTTCAGACATAATTATGCACTATAGCTGTACATCAGAATTATTTTCATGCCAGGAGAGTTCAACCAATTATGTCATTGGTTGATTGAGCCTGCGATCTAATCTAAAAATGAATGGAGTCACGTTTTGTAGCAATTATTGTGGCCTTTGTGTTTCGATAATTGCACGGTCACGTGATCATGCAAGTAGATATGGTTGTTCTTATTCAATGTTCCTATCTGCCAGGTCTTGCAGGATATCTAGGTTGACTCATTTTCCCTGGCTTTGTAAAGACTACAGCCTGACGAGTCATGCTTTCTTGTTCCCACCCTCGAAGGCAAGCTTTTCCAAACGGGGGCAGTACTAGTTTACAGGTTCATGGGAGCAATGTTACCATGTACTGTCTATCCGAGACAGCTAACCCCCTAGAGTTGATGTCTGCGCCCCACGAAAATCTAATTAGCATAATACACAAATCCCCATGAAAATCCTTCAGTTTAAGCTAGGAGAAAACTTTTTTTGCATTGGATGTGTCTCAATCCACCGCATGTTACCCTTCCGCAACTGTGAGGAAAGGTGACAGAGCTTGAGCAGTGCTTGTCAGACGATGAGACATCCCGAAAATCGGTCTTCTCACAAAATCATCTGTAGCATCCGAACGGTTTGGCCTACAACCCCTCTATGGAAAGATGAGACTCAAATGGAAAGATGAGACTCTTTGTAAAGATGAGATTCAAACACGATGGTGTTCTCTGTTTTGGGACTCGTCTGAAGTCGGTACAGCCGATTAGTCAACATCTGTCTGTAGCGTCTGAACAGTTGGGGCTACACACCCCCTCCGTGGAAAGGTGAGATCCTCAAGAACACGATTTTCTTTGAGATGCCCACAGGCTTCACAACACTCGTCTGAAAATATAGTAGCAATACAGACAATACAGACAGTACACAACGATTGCCCATGGATGTGTAATAGCGTTTTCATCTTTCTCTCACGGACAATACAACTTGGATAAAATAAGTTGATGACTCTCAAGAGGAGATGTGAATGTCCCATAACAACAAACTCCCCTTGTATTAAAGTGACTCCGAACACATCACTGCACCACCCACACACACCGTATGCAACTATTCCCCTTGTAGGATTTTAGTTTGTATTATAAGCTTTAGTACTATATTGTTCTTCTATTGAATACAGTATATGTCATACATTGCCAGAACTGTTCCTGCATACTCCTGAGTAAACTCACCTCAGTCTCCAAAGCAAATAACCTTTGTCTTGAATACAAGCCATGTGTACTTATTTGCTATATTGACAGACTAATCTACTGTTTTATTAAAACATGTTTACTTGCCAACCGATTAGTTTAAATGATACACCAACTCCCTGTAATAATTTGTTTTATCAGTAAGACAAAGATAGTTTATGCAAATACATTTGATGAATATCACAATGAATTGAGCAAGAAGTTGAAGTCAACACTTTATCGGTTTCTGATGCAACTTGAATCATTTAGTCTTGTCAGTACACTCAAGCAGTTTATCACAGTGCCATCCGCTTTGTTACTAAAGCACCTTATACCACCCACCACTGCGACCTGTATGCTCTAGTCGGCTGGCCCTCACTACATATTCGTCGCCAGACCCACTGGCTCCAGGTCATCTACAAGTCCATGCTAGGTAAAGCTCCGCCTTATCTCAGTTCACTGGTCACGATGGCAACACCCACCCGTAGCACGCACTCCAGCAGGTGTATCTCACTGATCATCCCTAAAGCCAACACCTCATTTGGCAGCCTTAATTTCCAGTTCTCTGCTGCCTGTGACTGGAACGAATTGCAAAAATTGTTGAAGTTGGAGACTTTTATCTCCCTCACCAACTTTAAACATCTGCTATCTGAGCAGCTAACCGATCGCTGCAGCTGTACATAGTCCATTTTATTTATTGACTTTTCTGCTCTTTTGCACACCAGTATCTCTACCTGCACATGACCATCTGATCATTTATCACTCCAGTGTTAATCTGCTAAATTGTAATTATTCGCCTACCTCCTCATGCCTTTTGCACACAATGTATATAGACAATTTCTTTCTTTTTTTCTACTGTGTTATTGACTCGTTTATTGTTTACTCCATGTGTAACTCTGTGTTGCTGTCTGTTCACACTGCTATGCTTTATCTTGGCCAGGTCGCAGTTGTAAATAAGAACTTGTTCTCAACTAGCCTACCTGGTTAAATAAAGGTGAAATAAATAAAAATATTATGATACACCATTATAAACATGTACAACAGCTAGCAGCTATCTATACTACAATGCAGGTGTGAGCATACTAGGTATTCTATATTATACTACAACATCAGTCTAACTGAATATGGATTTTGTTTTGGTTGAATGTTCCAGGCACGTTCCATAATGTTCTTCAGCTGGTGAACCTCTTCTTGTTTTGGTTAATAGCAGCTGGTTTAGCAAGCTTTGGTGATGTTGGCAGGGATGTTGGGTTTGGGGGGGCTGTGACTCTGGCTCCATGTAGACAACCATCTGATCCTTTCTGCACTCCACAGCCAGGTGGACAAGCCTCCTTCTTTACCACTGACTGCTTCGACCTGTAGAAAATGTGTTTGTACTGCAAGTCTCCTGGAAAGACATTAAGACTGATCATGAGGATATGTTACCGTTCAATAAACCATGTTCATCTGTAAACAAAAAAGGGTACAGTTGACTGCAGCTGTGGTCTGTGTTTAAGATGAGGGAGGATTTTCTTTTTTTCATGAGCATGGCCTTATTTCCATTAGAGCATATTCATATTCCATTCACCTAGTTCAATGTAACATTAATAGGTTTAGGCTACTACATTATACTCAAATTTTCCCTATACCCATCATGACATTGCTACTACCTAATGAAAGTTTACAACGTAGATGCACACAGTGATACTGTACATGGACGACTAGACTGGAATGTGTTTTGTTACACTCAGAGTCAATAATGGGCCATTGAGATGGGCTGTTAGCCAAGTTTGAGGAGGGCTTGACTTGTAGATAGTCTTGTCATGTATTATTGTGTATGAGCATCTACAGTTGTGCTGTTGAGTAGACAAGCACTGCCAACAATAGCGTCAATAGGTTAGAAGAGTATACTGACAGCCCCTCTCCCCCATGCCAAAGAGCTGACTGCAAGGGTGGGAAAGTTTGAGTAGCACTTGTCTTGTAGACAGTGTATTGGTAATTTTGTTTCCTCAATAGGGTGTTGTGCTTTTAGAAATGCCTTTGGATGTCCTGGCTTGTTTTAAAGTAAAATTACTTTGAGCTTGAGCTTATTCCAGGCTGATAGCTTTCATCCAATGGGTTTACAGGCTCTGTACTACTAAAGCTGGTGTCAAGGTAATCGTCATCAGTAGCAGGATTAGTCTGTACACAGTGGTCAGTGATTAGCCAACATGTTACTACCTTGCCCCCATCAAAGCACACTTAAACAGCATACTATATCCACCCACCCCCTCATGTCAATACATCACGCATACTAACCTTCACACACACACACCCACTCAAGAGGAAGTTTCTTAACGTAACCAGTGCCTGTAATCTGGTTCAGGTTATTAATCAACCTACCAGGATGTTTGCAAACACTACAGGAACAAGACCATCCACATATATTGATCACATTTTTACTAATGCTGTAGAATGCTAAAGCTGTATCCGTACCCATTGGATGCAGTGATCACAATATAGTGACTATATCCAGTAAAGCCAAAGTTCCAACAGCTGGGCCTAAAATAGTGTATAAGAGATCATACTCATGTGGAGGAAGTTCAAAATATGTGTTGGTCTGGCTTGATGAATTTAGGAAATTGCTTCTTCCAATTATTGATAAACATGCACCTGTTAAGAAACTGACTGTTAGACTTGTTAAGGCTCCATGGATTGATGAGGAATTGAAAAAATGCATGGTTGAAAGAGATGGGGCAAAAAGAGCGGCTAATAAGTCTGGCTGAACATCTGACTGGCTTACCGCAAATTGAGAAATTACAGTGGGGCAAAAAAGTATTTAGTCAGCCACCAGTTGTGCAAGTTCTCCCACTTAAAAAGATGAGAGAGGCTTGTAATTTTCATCATAGGTACACTTCAACTATGACAGACAAAATGAGGGAAAAAAAAATCCAGAAAATCACATTGTAGGATTTTTAATGCATTTATTTGCAAGGTGAGGACCAAAGCGCAGTGTGGTAAGTGTTCATATTTTTTATAAAATAACTGAACACTGAACAAAACAACAAACGACCAGTCCCGTAAGGTGAATGAAAAAAAAAACGAAATAGGAAATAATCACCCACACCACACAGGTGGGAAAAGGCTACCTAAGTATGATTCTCAGAGACAACGAACGACACCTGTCTCTGATTGAGAACCATACCAGGCCAAACACAAAACCACAAAATAGAAAAAGGAACAGACTACCCACCCCAACTCACGCCCTGACCAAACTAAAACAAACACATAATAAAGGAACTAAGGTCAGAATGTGACAAAGTTAGTGTGGGAGAGGTGGAACAAGTAATGTTATCGATCACTAATGACAAACCTCCTGGCATTGACAACTTAGATGGTAAGCTACTGAGGATGGTCATTGACTCTATAGCCTCTCCTAGCTGTTATATTCTTTATCTGAGCCAAAGTAATTCCGCTACCCAAGAGTGGTAAAGCGGCCTTTACTGGTTCTAACAGCAGACCTATAAGCTTGCTGCCAGCTTTTAGCAAACTGTTGGGAAAAAAAATGTGTTTGACCAAATACAATGCGATTTCTCTCTACAATGCTAAACAAATTAACAACAGAATTTCAGCATGCTTATGGAGAAGATTGTGGGAGCTGTACTGTTAGATTTCAGTGCAGTCGTTGATATTATTGACCATAACCTGTTGTTGAAAAAAACTTATGTGCTATGGCTTTGCAACATCTGCCATAATGTAGATTAAGAGCTAGCTATCTAATGGAACTCAAAGGGCTGTCTTTAATGGAAGCTTCTCTAATGTCAAAATGTAAAGTTTGGTGTACCGCAGGGTAGCTCTCTAGGCCCTCTACTCTTTTCTATGTTTACTAATGACCTGCCCCTGGCATTAAACAAAGCATGTGTCCATGTATGCTGACGATTCAACCATATATGCATCAGCAACCACAGCTAATGAAGTCACTGAAACCCTCAACAAAGAGATGCAGTCTGTTTTGGAATGGGTGGCCAATAATAAACTGGTCCTGAACATCTCTAAAACAAAAGAGCATTATATTTGATACAAATCATTCCATAAGCAATCTCAACCACACTGCACACTGCCCTAACCCATCTGGACAAGAGGAATACCTATGTGAGAATGCTGTTCATCGACTACAGCTCGGCATTCAACACCATAGTACCCTCCAAGCTCGTCATCAAGCTCGAGACCCTGGGTCTCGACCCCGCCCTGTGCAACTGGGTACTGGACTTCCTGACGGGCCGCCCCCAGGTGGTGAGGGTAGGCAACAACATCTCCTCCCCGCTGATCCTCAACACTGGGGCCCCACAAGGGTGCGTTCTGAGCCCTCTCCTGTACTCCCTGTTCACCCACGACTGCGTGGCCACGCACGCCTCCAACTCAATCATCAAGTTTGCGGACGACACAACAGTGGTAGGCTTGATTACCAACAACGACGAGACGGCCTACAGGGAGGAGGTGAGGGCCCTCGGAGTGTGGTGTCAGGAAAATAACCTCACACTCAACGTCAACAAAACTAAGGAGATGATTGTGGACTTCAGGAAACAGCAGAGGGAACACCCCCCCATCCACATCGATGGAACAGTAGTGGAGAGGGTAGCAAGTTTTAAGTTCCTCGGCATACACATCACAGACAAACTGAATTGGTCCACTCACACAGACAGCATCGTGAAGAAGGCGCAGCAGCGCCTCTTCAACCTCAGGAGGCTGAAGAAATTCGGCTTGTCACCAAAAGCACTCACAAACTTCTACAGATGCACAATCGAGAGCATCCTGGCGGGCTGTATCACCGCCTGGTATGGCAACTGCACCGCCCTCAACCGTAAGGCTCTCCAGAGGGTAGTGAGGTCTGCACAACGCATCACCGGGGGCAAACTACCTGCCCTCCAGGACACCTACACCACCCGATGCTACAGGAAGGCCATAAAGATCATCAAGGACATCAACCACCCGAGCCACTGCCTGTTCACCCCGCTGTCATCCAGAAGGCGAGGTCAGTACAGGTGCATCAAAGCTGGGACCGAGAGACTGAAAAACAGCTTCTATCTCAAGGCCATCAGACTGTTAAACAGCCACCACTAACATTGAGTGGCTACTGCCAACACACTGTCAATGCCACTGACTCTACTCCAGCCACTTTAATCATGGGAATTGATGGGAAATGATGTAAATATATCACTAGCCACTTTAAACAATGCTACCTTATATAATGTTACTTACCCTACATTATTCATCTCATATGCATACGTAGATACTGTACTCTATATCATCGACTGCATCCTTATGTAATACATGTATCACTAGCCACTTTAACTATGCCACTTGGTTTACATACTCATCTCATATGTATATACTGTACTCGATATCATCTACTGTATCTTGCCTATGCTGCTCTGTACCATCACTCATTCATATATCCTTATGTACATATTCTTTATCCCCTTACACTGTGTATAAGACAGTAGGTTTTTTTGGAGTTGTTAGTTAGATTACTTGTTCGTTATTACTGCATTGTTGGAACTAGAAGCACAAGCATTTCGCTACACTCGCATTAACATCTGCTAACCATGTGTATGTGACAAATAAATTTGATTTGATTTGATTTGATTTGATAAGTGCTAGACCTCAGCTGAATCTGGCTGATGAATAGTGTGGCTGTTGAACAAGTTGAGGAGACTAAATTACTTGGCCTTACCTTAGATTGTAAACTGTCATGGTAAAATATAGATTCAATGGTTGTAACGATGGGGAGAGATCTAGCCGCTCTTCCAAAAAGCAAGCACTGCAGCCTCTAGTTTAGTCTAATCTTGATTATTGTCCAGTCGTGTGGTCCAGTGCTGCAAGGAAATACCTAGTGGCATGTTGAGTGGCACGTTTTGCTCTTAATTGTAATTGAGTGGGGTGATATAAATACTATGCATGCCAGTCTCTCTTTGCTAAGAGTTGAGGAGAGACTGACTGCATCACTTCTTATTTTTATAAGAAACTTTAATGTGTTGAAAATCCTAAATGGTTTGGATAAACTTACACACAGCTCTGACACACACACTTCTCCCACCAGACATGCCACCAGGGGTCTTTTCACAGTCCCCAAATCCAGAACAAATTCAAGGAAGCGTACAGTATTATATAGAGCCCTTATTGCATTCAACTTCCTTCCATCTCATATTGCTCAAATAAACAGCAAACGGGGTTTAAAAAAAAAATGAAGCAACACCTCACTGCACAACACATCTCCCCTATTTGAACTACTGGAGATAGTTTGTGTGTATGCATTGATATGTAGGCTACGTGTGCCTTTAAAAAACATTTATATAGTTCTGTCCTTGAGCTGTTCTTGTCTAGTGATGTTCTGTATTATGTTTCATGTTTTGTGTAGACCCCAGAAAGAGTAGCTGCTGCTTTTTCAACAGGTAATGGAGATCCTAATAAAATACCAAATACCAAAATACCATCCCCTCCTTATTAATATGTCCTTTTATCCAGTTTAGACTTCAAGCCTTGCATGAACAATCAACTAAGACTCCACAGTAGAAGTTGTAGCCTACTTGTAAACACACCAACTATGACAATAAAACACGGACCATGTTTATGCCTTGCTCCGTTATATTTATTTGCTCATCATGGAGTCATGGAAAGATTTATTACATTTTTTAAAGATTTTAGAAGGTGACACAATATTTCCTGGTGCTGAGCTTGATGTTGATGGCTCTGCAGATGTTGATGGGATTGGACTCTAAATAGAACACAGTCACGTTAGCCTCTGCGGTAATTAGTTAGCTAGCTAGCTAACGGTTAGCTAACGTAACCTAACAAAGCAAATGTTAGCTTGCAAAGTTACATATCGCCAGATAGCAGCTGCCTAATTACATTAATATGCTTGGGATGTCTAGCCAGCATATTTTTAAAAAGCTAGCCAGCAAGATTTTGGTTTAGATAAACAAATGTAGTTTGCCAGCAAGCTAGTTAACATTTGCTACATTACGTGAGCTTTAATTATTTTCTACTGTGCTGATGTTGGCTGTTTGGATAGCTCCATCTTTGAAGTGAAGGGGAAAATTGATAGCATAACTTCACTTTTCAATGTCATGGTAACCCCATCACTTCAATTTCGTTTCAAAATCCTCTGGCTGAAATAATATATTTCTCACATCTCTACCGGCAGTCCTCCATGTCCTGACATCACTATGAATTCTGGATATTGTGGTTTGCTTACAACTAGGCAATGTAGCTGGCCCGTTTCTACTGGTGAGATGCAAAAAACACTCGTATTTGCACATAATGAGGAAATTCAAATGTTTTATGACACATATGATATGTAATAACATTAATGAACTAAAATAGAGCAGGAGTAAAATTTCCCTTTTAAATTTGACTCTTGCAATTTGTAGTCTGACACTTCAGATTTAGATATGATAATTTATCACGAAGTGTACTGAACAAAAAATATAAATGCAACATGTAACAATTTCAAAGATTTTACTGAGTTACACATAAGGAAATCTGTCAATTGAAATAAGGTCCTAATCTATGGATTTTACATGACTAGGAATACAGATATGCATGTGTTGGTTACAGACACCTTAATAATAACACACAAAGAGGCGTGGATCAGAAAGCCAGTCAGTATGTAGTGTGACCACAATTTACCTCATGCAGTGTGACATATCTCTTTCGCATAGAGATGATCAGGCTGTTGGTTGTGTCTTGTGGAATGTTATCCCACTCATGGCTTTGCGAAGTTGCTGGATATTGCCGGGAACTGGAACACAATGTCGCACAAGTTGATCCAGAGAATCCCAAACATGCTTAATGGGTGACAAGTCTGGTGTGTATTCAGGCCATGGCAGAACTGGGATATTTTTAGCTTCCAGGAATTGTGTACAGATCTTTGAGACATGGGGCCGTGCATTATATAATGCTGAAACATGAGGCGATGGCGGCAGATGAAATGGCATGACAATGGGCTTCAGGATCTTGCAATGGTATCACTGTGTATTCAATAAAATGCAATTGATAAAATGCTATTGTGTTTGTTGTCTGTAGCTTATGCCTGCCCATACCATAACCCCACCGCCACCATGGAGCACTCTGTTCACAACGTTGACATCAGCAAACCACTCACCCACACGTCGCCATACACGTGGTCTGCGGTTGTGAGGCCGGTTGGTGGCGGCTTATGATAGAGAAATTAACATTGAATTCTTTGGCAACAGCTCTGGTGGACATTCCTGCAGTCAGCATGCCAATTGCACATTCCCTCAAAACATTGGTTTGTTTGACAAAACTGCACATTTGAGTGTGGCCTTATTGTCCCTAGCACAAGGTGCACCTGTGTAATGATCATGCTGTTTAATCAGCTTCTTCATATGCCAAACCTGTCAGGTGTATGGATTATCTTGGCAAAGGAGAAATGCTCACTGACAGGGATGTAAACAAATTTGTGCACAAAATTTAAGAGAATAAGCATTTTGTGCATATGGGATATTTTATTTCAGCTCATGAAACATGGGACCAACACTTTACATGTTGCATTTAGGTCTTTGTTCAGTATAGTTTGAATGTAGTGATAACGTTTTCAGAGTAAATTTAGTTGAGTAAACTACAATGGCTTGCGAAAGTATTCAACCCCCTTTGCATTTTTCCTATTTTGTTGCCTTACAACCTGGAATAAAAATGGATTGTTGGGGGGTTTGTATCATTTGATTAACACAACATGCCTACCACTTTGAAGACGCAAAATATTTTTTATTGTGAAACAAACAAGAAATAATACAAAAAAACAGAAATCTTGAGCATGTATAACTATTCACCCCCCAAAGTCAATACTTTGTAGAGCCACCTTTCGCAGCAATTACAGCTGCAAGTCTCTTGGGGTATGTCTCTATAAGCTTGGCACATCTAGCCACTGTGATATTTGCCCATTCTTCAAGGTAAACCTGCTCGAGCTCCTTCAAGCTGGATAGGTTCCGCTGGTGTACAACCAAATTTAAGTCATACGACAGATTCTCAATTGGATTGAGATCTGGACTTTGACTAGGCCATTCCAAGACATTTAAATGTTTCCCCTTAAACCACTTGTGTTGCTTTAGCAGTAGGCTTAGGGGCATTGTCCTGCTGGAAGGTGAACCTCCGTCCCAGTCTCAAATCACTGGAATACTGAAACAGGTTTCCCTCAAGAATATCCCTGTATTTAGCACCATCCATCATTCCTTCAATTCTGACGATCATTCCTTCAATTCCCTGCCGATGAAAAACATCCCCACAGCATGATGCTGCCACGATCATGCGTCACTGTGGAGATGGTGTTCTCGGGGTGATGAGAGGTGTTGGGTTTGCGCCAGACATAGCATTTTACTTGATGGCCAAAAAGCTATGTTTTAGTCTCATCTAACCAGAGTACCTTCTTCCATTTGTTTGGGGAGTCTCCCACATGCCTTTTGGTGAACACCAAACGTGTTTGCTTATTTTTTTTCTTTAAGCAATGGCATTTTTTCTGGCCACTCTTCCGTAAACCCAAGCTCTGTGGAGTGAACGGCTTAAAGTGGTCCTATGATACTCCAATCTCTGTTGTGGAGCTTTGCAGCTCCTTCAGGGTTATCTTTGGTCTCTGTGTCGCCTCTTTGATTAATGCCCTCCTTGCCTGGTCTGTGAGTTTTGGTGGGCAGGCCTCTCTTGGCAGGTTTGTTGTGGTGCCATATTATTTACATTTTTTAATGGTGCTACGTGGGATGTTCAAAGTTTCTGATATTTTTTATAAACCAACCCGGATCTGTACTTCTCCACAACTTTGTCCTGTTTGGAGAGCTCCTTTTTCATCATGGTGCCGCTTGCTTGGTTGTGCCCCTTGCTTACAGGCTCTGGGGCCTTTCAGAACAGGTGTATATATATTGAGACCATGTGACAGATCATGTGACACTGAAAGTCCACCTGTGTGCAATCTAACTAATTATTTGACTTCTGAAGGTAATTGGTTGCACCAGATCTTATTTAGGGGCTTCATAGCAAAGAGGGTGAATACATATGCATGCTCCACTTTCCAGGTAAAAAATTTTTTAATTTCACTTCACTAATTTGGACTCTTGTGTATGTCCATTACATGAAATCCAAATAAAAATCAATTTAAATTACAGGTTGTAATACAACATAGGAAAAACGCCAAGGGGAATGAATACTTTTGCAAGGCATTGTATATTTTACTTAAGGGTAGCTTTAGTGTATCTTAATGTCTTCCAATATCAAGTAATTGGTAAGTTGGATAACAATATTTTCAGAGTAGCTTCCCCAACAGTGTGAAAGCTTAGAGCATAGGGAAACATTTCCTCTGTATACACTTAGTGTACAGAACATTAGGAATACCTTCCTACTATTGCGTTCCACCCCCGTTTGGCCTCAGAACAGCCTCAATTCGTCAGGGCATGGACTCTACAAGGTGTTGAAAGGGTTGCACAGGAATGCTGGCCCATGTTGACTCCAATGCTTCCCACAGTTGTGTCAAGTTGGCTGGATGTCCTTTGGGTGGTGGGCCATTCTTGATACACACAGGAAACTGTTGAGTTTTTAAAAAACAGCAGCATTGCAGTTCTTGACACACTCAAAACTAACATATCCTATTCAAAGCATCTTAAATATTTAGTCTTGTTCATTTACCTTCTGAATGGCACACATACACTATCCACGTCTCAATTGTCTCAAGGTGTAACGATTCTCGTCGAAGGTGGAGAGGACCAAAAAAGAACACTTCAAAATACAAAACAACAAAGCAAAAACCAAAACAGTTCTGTCTAGTGCAGACACACAAAGACTGAAAATAACCACCCACAAAACACAAAGGAAAACAGGCTACCTAAATATGGTTCTCAATCATGGACAACGATTGACAGCTGCCTCTGATTGAGAACCATATCAGGACAAACACAGAAATAGAAAATCATAGAAAAACTAACATAGACAACCCACCCAACTCACGCCCTGACCATACTAAAACAAAAGACAAAACAAAGGAACTAAGGTCAGAACGTGACACAAGGATTCAAAATCCTTCTTTAACCTGTCTTTAACAAGTGACATCAATAAGGGATCAGAGCTTTCCTCTGGATTCATCTGGTCAGTCTATGTCATGGAAAGAGCAAGTGTTCCTAATGTTTTGTACACTCAGTGTATATTTTCAGTCGGGGTGTGAAAGAGCATGGTGTGGGATCAGAAAATTTGAGAACATTAAATATCAGCACCACAGCCTTATACTGTCCTTGTCCGTGTGTCCCTACGTTAGTCTGGTTTGGTATAAATCTTGGTTAGAGACAAATAAATCTGTATTCACTGCAGGACCTACTTTAAAAATACAGAAATCAAATCAAAGCAAATGTTATTTGTCACATGCACTGAATACAACAGGTGTAGTAGACCTTACAGTGAAATGCTTACTTACAAGCCCTTAATAACCAACAATGAAGTTTTAAGTAAAAAATAGATAAGTAAAGAATAACAGAAACAAATTATTAAAGAGCAGCAGTAAAAAAACAATAGCAGGGCTATATACAGGTGGTACTGGTACAGAGTCAATGTGCGGAGGCACCGGTTAGTCAATTGAGGTAATTGAGGTAATATGTAAAGTGACTACGCATAGATAATAAACAGAGAGGCTTAAAGGGTGGGGGGGGGGCAATGCAAATAGTCTGGGTATCCAAGTTGGCTGAAGTCTTTGACAATTTTTAGGGCATTCCTCTGGCAATGCCTGATATAGAGGTCCTGGATGGCAGGAAGCTTGACCCCAGTGATGTACTGGGCCGTACGCACTACCCTCTGTAGTGCCTTGCGGTTGGAGGCCAAGCAGTTGCCATACCAGGCAGTCATGCAACTAGTCAGGATGCTCTCGATGGTGCAGCTGCAGAACTTTTTGAAGACCTGAGGACCCATGTCAAATCTTTTCTGTCTCCTTACCTACCATTACCACCTTGGGGCGACCCGTCCAGGATCATGTTGCAGATGGAGGTGTTTAGTCCCAGGGTCTTGAGCTTAGTGATGAGCTTTGAGGGCACTACGGTGCTGAGCTGTAGCCAATGAATAGCATTCTAACATAGGTGTTCCTTTTGTCCAGGTGGGAGAGGGCAGTGTAGAGTGCAATAGATATTGCAATAGAGATTGCATCATCTGTGGATCTGTTGGGGAGGTATGCAAATTGGAGTGGGTCTAGGGTTTCTGGGAAAATAGTGTTGATATGAGCCATGACCAGCCTTTCAAAGCACTTCATGGCTACAGACGTGAGTGCTACGGGTCGGTAGTCATTTAGTCAGGTTACCTTAGTGTTCTTGGGCACAGTGACTATGGTGGTTTGCTTGAAACATGTTGGTATTACAGACTCAGTCAGGGACAGATTGATAATGTCAGTGAAAACACTTGCCAGTTGGTCAGCGCATGCTCGGAGTACACGTCCTAGTAATCCGTCTGGCCCTGTGGCCTTGTGAATGTTGACCTGTTTAAAGGTCTCACTCACATCGGCTAAGGAGAGCGTGATCACACAGTTATCCGGAACAGCTGATGCTCTCATGCATGTTTCAGTGTTACTTGCCTCGAAGCCAGCATGGAATGGTAAATCATCCCTGTATGATGTATTTTGCATCATGTGATGCTGCATTTTACAGTATATGGTATCTATGTGTGAGTGATGTTGAACAACAAATATTGGGTTTGTGGCATTTTATTTCCTTCCACAGGCTTGGCCCATAGAGACAACTAAACCAGATGAATCGATTCTCCACTGAAAGGTTTTGAATTGTTTTGAATTTGAATTGCCACTCTGGTGATGATTTCTGTAATTTGAAAATTACATATCTTGAAAATTTGATCACTATGCCAGCAATGGACTAATGAAACAAATGCCAAAATATAATTTTTGGATGGAATTTTCCTTTAATTCTACAGCAAAGTCTGTTAATCAGTGAATTGAGAGACTTGTAAAATAAACCTTGCTGCCTTTGCCCGTCAAACCTACTGTATAATGACGTCAAACAGACATAATTTCTATTACTTTATATAAACAGTCAATCACATATCACACTAGGGATGTTATGACTAGTGCACATAACCATTAAAGACGAATCGGAACACTCTTGTTCTCTAATTGTTTATTCACGTTCAAACCTTTTAACAATCTAACCGGATTTTGCTATTATTACCAAAGATCACCTCGAGCGGTCAATTTGACCTTGACATTTAATTGTGTTTTCTTTGAATCACAGAATCTTAGATAATATTTTCCTTCTCTGCCAGCAATACAATGTGGGACCATTTTCTCTGACACAACCACACACGCATATGCACACTATTGGCCCGATGGTGGTGGGTGTGGGGTCAGACCCACTGGATGAGCCCTGTTCCCGAGGTTTGTGTAGGGGGGATATCAAAGAGATTCTGTAAGCTGCCAAGGGTGAACACTGTACACCATCAAGGCTATGTGTGGTTTATACCAAGCACTTACTGATAGGAGAATTAACTGTTCTCAAAACATTATCCTATGTTACATTATCTGGAACATAATGTGTTATCTATACTGTATGTTGTGACAGTGTTATGTGAGTGTTTTCCTCAGTGAGCCTGAGGCCAGAGGGAGGCCCAAGGCCATAATGTTGTGTTCCTGTAGTGGAAGACACAGCAAAGCCCTGTGAGGTTCAGTCTCCATGGCAGGTGTGCTGTTCTCACAGACCACCTGCTCCTTTTCACAGACCTCTGAGAGACAATTGTGTGCCTGGACTACATACCCCAGCCACTCTGGAATAATCAAGTTTTGCTGCAATATTTATAGTTGATCTGTAGCTTCTATTTTGTATTATAATTATTATAGTTGTTTTTTTGTTTGGCTGCCTTACTTTTTTTTATACCATAAATAAAATATCTAGATCAATCTGGGAAAAAACATCGCTGTCATTTGTTTGTTGATGTTTTTCTCTTTAAAAAATGTAATTAGTATAACCACATTCCTTTTTTGACTTGTTTTTTATCTTGTTTCATCTTTTTATTACAAGTAGCTGCCAGTGAATAAACTCTGACGTTCACATACTGGGTGAAGTTCTGAGTAAATTATTCCTCTCTGCATTATGCTGGATTGGTTTGCGTGATTGGTTTATGTTGCTCTGTTGAGAGTGGAGGCCTTTCAGATGCCGAGGTTCTGTGAGATGCAGGTTACTCCTCCTACAGTACATGTCTGTCATAAGGATGGCGTTTAACCCTCCCTCAGGCAGCCATAAAGGACACTGAATAGCAAAGAAGCTCAGCGCATAATCTTTCCCTTTCTATTAATATATGTATTCTTCTTTATTTATTAATTGATTATGCTTCTATAGCTAGGAGCCTGGTGTAGTTTCATGGGCCATCCAGGACTACAAAGACCAATATACAGTGCATATGTCATCCCTAGAGCAGAACATTCTCATGGCGTCGCCTGTCTCTTGCAGCCAAGTCTGTCAACGCTTCATACACACCACTCCGTTATGACAGGAAGCACTGCTGCAGGCCACATCAGTCTGTCCATCAATATATATATATATATATATATATATATATATATATATATATATATATATATATATATATATATATATATACACTGCTCAAAAAAATAAAGGTAACACTTAAACAACACAATGTAACTCCAAGTCAATCACACTTCTGTGAAATCAAACTGTCCACTTAGGAAGCAACACTGATTGACAATACATTTCACATGCTTTTGTGCAAATGGAATAGACAACAGGTGGAAATTATAGGCAATTAGCAAGACACCCCCAATAAAGGAGTGGTTCTACAGGTGGTGACCACAGACCACTTCTCAGTTCCTATGCTTCCTGGCTGATGTTTTGGTCACTTTTGAATGCTGGAGGTGCTTTCACTCTAGTGGTAGCATGAGACGGAGTCTACAACCCACACAAGTGGCTCAGGTAGTGCAGCTCATCCAGGATGGCACATCAATGCGAGCTGTGGCAAGAAAGTTTGCTGTGTCTGTCAGCGTAGTGTCCAGAGCATGGAGGCGCTACCAGGAGACAGGCCAGTACATCAGGAGACGTGGAGGAGGCCTTTGTGCAAGGAGGAGCAGGAGGAGCACTGCCAGAGCCCTGCAAAATGACCTCCAGCAGGCTACAAATGTGCATGTGTCTGCTCAAATAACTGTCAGAAACAGACTCCATGAGGGTGGTATGAGGGCCCGACGTCCACAGGTGGGGGTTGTGCTTACAGCCCAACACCGTGCAGGACATTTGGCGTTTGCCAGAGAACACCAAGATTGGCAAATTCGCCACTGGCGCCCTGTGCTCTTCATAGATGAAAGCAGGTTCACACTGAGCACATGTGACAGACGTGACAGTCTGGAGACGCCGTGGAGAACGTTCTGCTGCCTGCAACATCCTCCAGTTTTACCGGTTTGGTGGTGGGTCAGTCATGGTGTGGGGTTGCATTTCTTTGGGGGGCCGCACAGCCCTCCATGTGCTCGCCAGAGGTAGCCTGACTGCCATTAGGTACCGAGACGAGATCCTCAGACCCCTTGTGAGACCATATGCTGGTGCGGTTGGCCCTGGGTTCCTCCTAATGCAAGACAATGCTAGACCTCATGTGGCAGGAGTGTGTCAGCAGTTCCTGCAAGAGGAAGGCATTGATGCTATGGACTGGCCCGCCTGTTCCCCAGACCTAAATCCAATTGAGCACATCTGGGACATCATGTCTCGCTCCATCCACCAGCAAACACCGTTGCACCACAGACTGTCCAGGAGTTGGCGGATGCTTTAGTCCAGGTCTGGGAGGAAATCCCTCAGGAGACCATCCGTCACCTCATCAGGAGCATGCCCAGGCGTCAACATGTAACGTGTTGGTCCCAAGTTTCATGAGTTAAAATAAAAGATCCCAGAAATGTTCCATATGCACAAAAAGGTTATTTCTCTAAAATTGTGTGCACACATTTGTTTAGATCCCATTTTGTGAGGATTACTCCTTTGCCAAGATAATCTATCTATCTGACAGGTGTGACATATCAAGAAGCTGATTAAGCAGCATGATCATACACAGGTGCAACTGATGCTGGGGACAATAAAAGTCCACTCTAAAATAACATGCAGTTTTGTACTATAACACAATGCCGCAGATATCGCAAGTTTTGAGGGAGCGTGCAATTAGCATGCTGACTGCAGGAATGTCCACTAGAGCTGTTTCCAGTTAATGTAATATTAATTTCTCTACCATAAGCTACCTCCAACATTGTTTTAGAGAATTTGGCAGAATGTCCAACCGGCCTCACAACCGCAGACCATGGTGTATGGTGTTGTGTGGGTGAGCGGTTTGCTGATGTCCACGTTGTGAACAGAGTGTCCCATGGTGGCGGTGGGGTTATGGTATGGGCAGGCATAAGCTACAGACAACGAAAACAATTGCATTTTATCGATGGCAATTTGAATACACAGAGATGCTGTGATGAGATCCTGAGGCCCACTGTTGTAACATTCATCCACTACCATCACCTCGCTTCAGTATGATAATGCACAGCCCCATGTTTCAAGGATCTGTACACAATTCATGGAAGCTGAAAATGTCCCAGCTCTTCCATGGCCTGCATAACCAGTCACCCATTGAGCATGTTCGGGATGCTCTGGATCGACGTGTATGAAAGCATGTTCCAGTTCCCGACCAAAATCCAGAAACTTTGCTCAGCTATTGTGGAGTAGTGGGACATCAGGCCACAATCAACACACATCAACACACTGGACAGAAAGTCTGTTGACGTCATTTCCGGTCACAACTTGCAGACTTGTTTTCGAGTTGCTGTGCATTTTGTTGCCAACCTATTTTGCTACCTGACAACTTTATGGTTTTTACTTTTTAATTACCGTTTATATATATATTTTTTCCCCCTCAACTTTTTCACTCCGGACGCTTTATCTGGACACGATTCGTCAGGACCTCCAACAGCCAAAGCTAAGTAGTAACATTAACATGATGCCTTCTAATTGCAGTCGCTGTACTCGCCTTACGGCGAGGATAGCTGTGCTGCAAGCCCAGCTTCAGACGCAATCGTTAGGCAAGGGTAATTTCAGTGTAGGAAAGGATGAAACAGTGTCTGTGCCACCAGTAAGTACAGATAGTAGTATAAATCCCCTGGCACAGTCCCAGCAGCCGGACAGCTTTCTCACGGTTTCTGGAAGGAAATGCTGTAGGAATGCTCAACCGGTGTCGCTCATTCAGCCGACAGAAACTTTCAACCGGTTTTCCCCATTAAGCAGCGAGTCGGAGTCAGAGGCCGAGTCTTCTCTGGTCTCTACTCCTCTCGTTACGGGGTCTGAGACGCCGAAGCTTCCCACCATTAGCTCTGACAAATTGAAAACTCTAGTCATTGGCGACTCCATTACCCGCAGTATTAGACTTAAACTAATCATCCAGCGATCATACACTGTTTACCGGGGGGCAGGGCTACCGACGTTACGGCTAATCTGAAGATGGTGCTGGCTAAAGCTAAAACTGCCGAGTGTAGAGAGTATAGAGATATTGTTATCCACGTCGGCACCAACGATGTTAGGATGAAACAGTCAGAGATCACCAAGCGCAACATAGCTGCTGCGTGTAAATGAGCTAGAAAGATGTGTCGGCATCGAGTAATTGTCTCTGGCCCCCTCCCAGTTAGGGGGAGTGATGAGCTCTACAGCAGAGTCTCACAACTCAATCGCTGGTTGAAAACTGTTTTCTGCCCCTCCCAAAAGATAGAATTTGTAGATAATTGGCCCTCTTTCTGGGACTCACCCACAAACAGGACCAAGCCTGACCTGCTGAGGAGTGACGGACTCCATCCTAGCTGGAGGGGTGCTCTCATCTTATCTACCAACATAGACAGGGCTCTAACTCCTCTAGCTCCACAATGAAATAGGGTGCAGGCCAGGCAGCAGGCTGTTAGCCAGCCTGCCAGCATAGCGGAGTCTGCCACTAGCACAGTCAGTGTAGTCAGCTCAGCTATCACCATTGAGACCGTGTCTGTGCCTCGACCTGGGTTGGGCAAAACTAAACATGGCGGTGTTCGCCTTAGCAATCTCACTAGGATAAAGACCACCTCCATTCCTGTCAGTATTGAAAGAGATCATGATACCTCACATCTCAAAATAGGGCTACTTAATGTTAGATCCCTTACTTCAAAGGCAATTATAGTCAATGAACTAATCACTGATCATAATCTTGATGTGATTGGCCTGACTGAAACATGGCTTAAGCCCGATGAATTTACTGTGTTAAATGAGGCCTCACCTCCTGGCTACACTAGTGACCATATCCCCCGTGCATCCTGCAAAGGCGGAGGTGTTGCTAACATTTACGATAGCAAATTGACATTAATATTCACATGGAAAAGTCCACAGACCCACTCCAAAAGGCTTTCGGAGCCATCATCGACTCAGTGGGTTTTGTCCAACATGTCTCTGGACCCACTCACTGTCACAGTCATACGCTGGACCTAGTTTTGTCCCATGGAATAAATGTTGTGGATCTTACTGTTTTTCCTCATAATCCTGGACTATCGGACCACGATTTTATTACGTTTGCAATTGCAACAAATAATCTGCTCAGACCCCAACCAAGGAACATCAAAAGTCGTGCTATAAATTCACAGACTACACAAAGATTCCTTGATGTCCTTACAGATTCCCTCTGTCTACCCAAGGACGCCAGAGGACAAAAATCAGTTAACCACCTAACTGAGGAACTCAATTTAACCTTGCGCAATACCCTAGATGCAGTTGCACCCCTAAAAACTAAAAACATTTCTCATAAGAAACTGGCTCCCTGGTACACAGAAAATACCCGAGCTCTGAAGCAAGCTTCCAGAAAATTGGAACGGAAATGGCGCCACACCAAACTGGAAGTCTTCCGACTAGCTTGGAAAGACAGTACCGTGCAGTACCGAAGAGCCCTTACTGCTGCTCGATCATCCTATTTTTCAAACTTAATTGAGGAAAATAAGAACAATCCGAAATTCCTTTTTGATACTGTCGCACAGCTAACTAAAAAGCAGCATTCCCCAAGAGAGGATGACTTTCACTTTAGCAGTGATAAATTCATGAACTTCTTTGAGGAAAAGATTATGATTATTAGAAAGCAAATTACGGACTCCTCTTTAAATTTGCGTATTCCTTCAAAGCTCAGTTGCCCTGAGTCTGCACAACTCTCCCAGGACCTAGGATCAAGAGAGACGCTTAAGTGTTTTAGTAATATATCTCTTGACACAATGATGAAAATAATCATGGCCTCTAAACCTTCAAGCTGCATACCGGACTCTATTCCAACTAAACTACTGAAAGAGCTGTTTCCTGTGCTTGGCCCTCCTATGTTGAACATAATAAACGGCTCTCTATCCACCGGATGTGTACCAAACTCACTAAAAGTGGCAGTAATAAAGCCTCTCTTGAAAAAGCCAAACCTTGATCCAGAAAATATAAAACCTATCGGCCTATATCGAATCTTCCATTCCTCTCAAAAATTTTAGAAAAGGCTGTTGCGCAGCAACTTACTGCCTTCCTGAAGACAAACAATGTATACGAAATGCTTCAGTCTGGTTTTAGACCCCATCATAGCACTGAGACGGCACTTGTGAAGGTGGTAAATGACATTTTAATGGCATCGGACCGAGGCTCTGCATCTGCCCTCGTGCTCCTAGACCTTAGTGCTGCTTTTGATACCATCGATCACCACATTCTTTTGGAGAGATTGGATACCCAAATTGGTCTACACGGACAAGTTCTGGCCTTATCTGTCGGAAAGATGTGTTCCTCAAGGTTCCGTTTTAGGTCCACTATTGTTTTCACTATATATTTTACCTCTTGGGGATGTTATTCGAAAACATAATGTTAACTTTCACTGCTATGCGGATGACACACAGCTGTACATTTCAATGAAACATGGTGAAGCCCCAAAATTGCCCTTGCTAGAAGCATGTGTTTCAGACATAAGGAAGTGGATGGCTGCAAACATTCTACTTTTAAACTCGGACAAAACAGAGATGCTTGTTCTTGGTCCCAAGAAACAAAGAGATCTTCTGTTGAATCTGACAATTAATCTTAATGGTTGTACAGTCGTCTCAAATAAAACTGTGAAGGACCTCGGCATTACTCTGGACCCTGATCTCTCTTTTGAAGAACATATCAAGACCATTTCAAGGACAGCTTTTTTCCATCTACGTAACATTGCAAAAATCAGAAACCTTCTGTCCAAAAATTATGCAGAAAATTAATCCATGCTTTTGTCACTTCACTTCTAGGTTAGACTACTGCAATGCTCTACTTTCCGGCTACCCGGATAAAGCACTAAATAAACTTCAGTTGGTGCTAAATACGGCTGCTAGAATCCTGACTAGAACCAAAAAATTTGATCATATTACTCCAGTGCTAGCCTCTCTACACTGGCTTTCTGTCAAAGCAAGGGCTGATTTCAAGGTTTTACTGCTAACCTACAAAGCATTACATGGGCTTGCTCCTACCTATCTCTCTGATTTGGTCCTGCCATACATACCTACACGTACGCTACGGTCACAAGACACAGGCCTCCAAATTGTCCCTAGAATTTCTAAGCAAACAGCTGGAGGCAGGGCTTTCTCCTATAGAGCTCCATTTTTATAGAACGGTCTGCCTACCCATGTCAGAGACGCAAACTCGGTCTCAACCTTTAAGTCTTTACTGAAGACTCATCTCTTCAGTGGGTCATATGATTGAGTGTAGTCTGGCCCAGGAGTGGGAAGGTGAACGGAAAGGCTCTGGAGCAACGAACCGCCCTTGCTGTCTCTGCCTGGCCGGTTCCCCTCTTTCCACTGGGATTCTCTGCCTCTAACCCTATTACAGTGGCTGAGTCACTGGCTTACTGGGGCTCTCTCATGCCGTCCCTGGAAGGGGTGCGTCACCTGAGTGGGTTGATTCACTGATGTGGTCATCCTGTCTGGGTTGGCGCCCCCCCTTGGGTTGTGCCATGGCAGAGATCTTTGTGGGCTATACTCGGCCCTGTCTCAGGATGGTAAGTTGGTGGTTGAAGATATCCCTCTAGTGGTGTGGGGGCTGTGCTTTGGCAAAGTGGGTGGGGTTATATCCTTCCTGTTTGGCCCTGTCCGGGGGTGTCCTCGGATGGGGCCACAGTGTCTCCTAACCCCTCCTGTCTCAGCCTCCAGTATTTATGCTGCAGTAGTTTATGTGTCGGGGGGCTAGGGTCAGTTTGTTATATCTGGAGTACTTCTCCTGTCCTATTCGGTGTCCTGTGTGAATCTAAGTGTGCGTTCTCTAATTCTCTCCTTCTCTCTTTCTTTCTCTCTCTCGGAGGACCTGAGCCCTAGGACCATGCCCCAGGACTACCTGACATGATGACTCCTTGCTGTCCCCAGTCCATCTGACCGTGCTGCTGCTCCAGTTTCAACTGTTCTGCCTTATTATTATACGACCATGCTGGTCATTTATGAACATTTGAACATCTTGGCCATGTTCTGTTATAATCTCCACCCGGCACAGCCAGAAGAGGACTGGCCACCCCACATAGCCTGGTTCCTCTCTAGGTTTCTTCCTAGGTTTTGGCCTTTCTAGGGAGTTTTTCCTAGCCACCGGGCTTCTACACCTGCATTGCTTGCTGTTTGGGGTTTTAGGCTGGGTTTCTGTACAGCACTTTGAGATATCAGCTGATGTACGAAGGGCTATATAAATACATTTGATTTGATTGGATTTGAATCGACATCCTTATCAGCTCTTTGTTAAGAGATGTGTCACCCTGCATGAGGCAAATGGTGGTCACACCAGATACAGACCGGTTTTCTGATCCATGCCCCTACCTTTTGTTTAAGGTATCTGTGACCAACATATGGATATCTGTATTCCCAGTCATGTGAAATCCATAGATTGGGCTTAATTTATTTCTGAACAATTCACAGGTTTTCTGATATGAACTTCTTAAGCCTAGGTGTCCTGCTAGGGGGACAACTTCCAGTGAAACAATTCATATATATATATATAATCAGAAAAATTATTAATATTAAACATTTAGGTACAAACAAGTGTCTTATATCGGTTGAAAGCTTAAATTCTTGTTAAGCTAACTGCACTGTCCGATTTACAGTAGCTATTACAGCGAAATCATGCCTTGCGATTGTTTGAGGACGGTGCCCCACATCAAAATATTTTTCCACCGGCACAGGTTTAATAAATTCACAAATACCGATTAAATATTCACTTACTTTTAGAAAATCTTCCTCTGATTTGTCATCCAAAGGGTCCCAGCTATAACGTGTAGTGTCGTTTTGTTAGATAAAATCCTTCTTTATATCCCAAAAAGTCAGTCGATTTGAGTAATCCACTCGTTCAACATGCAAAGAAAAGAGTCTGAAAATCTACCCCTAAACTTTGGTTCAACAAGTCAAAATACGTTTCTATTCATTCTTCAGATACTCGAAAATGTAATCAAACTATAATATTTTTTTACTATAACATTTCTTACGGAAAGAAGCATGTTCAATAGGAAACCGATGGCGCGCAAACACAGATTTCCAAGCCGGTGTCCTTGTACTAAAACGGTTATTTCTTATTCGTTATTCAAGTTACAAGCCTGAAACCTTGAACATAGACTGCTGACACCCAGTGGAATCCATAGGAATTGCATCCTGGGAGGTATAATTGAGTATGCCCTTATACTGGCCATTGGAAGAGCAAGGACTTAAAACAAAAAAAAGATTCTGGTTGGTTTTTCTTTGGGTTTTCTCCTACCATATATATTGTGTTATACTCTCCTACATTATTTTAACTATTTTAATTATTTCTACACACGGTAAAGTGTTTTCTTTCCAATGGTACCAATTATATGCATATCCAGGCTTCAGGGCCTGAGTAACAGGCAGTTTACTTTGGGCACGTCAAACAGGAAGTGGAGAAAAATGGGGCCTTCCACGGGACGGTTGAGCTAACGTAGGCTAATGTGATTAGCATGATTTTGTAAGTAACAACAAAATGTCCCAGGACATAGACATATCTGATATTGGCAGAAAGCTTACATTCTTGTTAATCTAACTGCACTGTCCAATTCACAGTAGCTATTACAGTGAAAGAATACCATGCTATTATTTGAGGAGAGTACACAGTTTTGAACATGAAAAGTTATTAATAAACAAATTAGGCACATTTGGGCAGTCTTGGTACAACCTTTTGAACAGAAATGCAGCAGTTCATTGGATCAGAGACTTTGCACATACACTTCCTCCATCTAGTGGCCAAATTCTAAATTGCACCTGGCCTGGAATAATACATTATGGCTCTTGCATTTCAAAGAGGATGGTACATAAAAAGACAACAAAGGTTGTTTTTTCTTTGTATTATCTTTTACCAGATCTAATGTGTTATATTCTCCTACATTCCTTTCACATTTCCACAAACTTCAAAGTGTTTCCTTTCAAATGGTACCAAGAATATGCATATTCTTGCTTCTGGGCCTAAACTACAGGCAGTTAGATTTGGGTATGTCATTTTAGGCGAGAAAAAATAAAGGGGCCGATCCTTAAACCTGTTAGAGATAGGGGGCAGTATTTCCCCTTTGGATGAATTGCGTGCCCATAGTGAACTGCATCAAAGTCTGTCCTAAATTGCTAATATATGCATGTTATTATTAATATTGGATAGAAAACACTCTGAAGTTTCTAAAAACCGTTTGAATTATGTCTTTGAGTATAACAGAACTCACAGGGCAGGCAATCTTCCAAACTAGTTTTCAAATCCTGAAAGTTGGGGCAACTTTGACGTCATCACCCCCTCCCTTCCCAACAAGTTATGGATCTGGAAACACTTCCTATGTCTTCCACTAGATGTCCCCATTCAGTAGAAAGTGTAATGGAGCATTTGCTGTGAACTTTGACCTAATGGGAAGAAAAGTACTAAAGTGTCGCAAAAGATTCAGGTGCTTGAAGGCGCGTATGCGTTGGAGTGCTTCGTCTGTTCCAATCAGCCCCAGATGAACATGGATGGCCCGGTTGGAATGCTATTCGATCTGTATGATTATAACAACCATGAAGATTGATCCTGCACTTAGTTTGACCAGTTTCGTCGACCTGTAATTTGTAATTTGGAAGTTTTGATGCAAAATTATCCTGGACCAGAAGTAATTTTTTGGGCATTTGAGCTGAAAGTGGTAGCAAATGCTGCTACATGGACACTAGAATTGAACATTATGAAACAAAACAATTTATTGTTGAACTAGGACTCCTTGCACTACATTCTGATGGAAGATCATCAAAGGTAAGGGAATATTTATGTTGTAATTTTGTATTTCTGTTGACTCCAACATAGCGGAGTAATATTGTTACGTCTGAGCGCCGTCTCAGATTATTGCAATGTTAGGCTCTTTCCGTAACATAAAAAAAAATGTGACACAGCGGTTGCATTAAGAACCAGTGTATCTTTTTAATTATATGTAGAACATGTATCTTTAGTTAAAGTTTATGATGAGTATTTCTGTTATCTGGCGTAGCTTTCTAAAATTCCTCCGGACATTTTGGAGAATTTTCTGAACATGGTGTCAATGTAAACCGAGATTTATGGATATAAAATGCATATTATCGAACAAAACAAAAATGTACTGTGTAACATGTCATATGACTGTCATCTGATGAAGATTTTCAAGAGGTTAGTGAATGATTTTTTTATCCTGCTTTTGCCATTTTATCTTTTGTTGTACAAAATGGCTACGTTTTTTCTTTGTTTTGGTGGTGGTCTAACATAAATATATGCTGTGTTTTCGCCGTAAAACATTTAAAAAATCTGACAGATGAACATATATATATATATATATATATAAACTCAGCAAAATAAAGAAATGTCCCTTTTTCAGGACCCTGTCTTTCAAAGATAATTAGTAAAAATCCAAATAACTTCACAGATCTTCATTGTAAAGGGTGTAAACACTGTTTCCCATGCTTGCTCAATGAACTATAAACAATTAATGAACTTGAACCTGTGGAACGGTCGTTAAGACACTAACAGCTTACAGATGGTAGGCAATGGTCACAGACATGAAAACTTAGGACACTAAAGAGGCCTTTCTACGGACTCTGAAAAATGCAAAAAAAGATGCCCAGGGTCCTTGCACATCTGTGTGAACGTGCCTTAGTCATGCTGCAAGGAGGCATGAGGACTGCAAATGTGAACAGGGCAATAAATTGCAATGTCCGTACTGTGAGTCGCCTAAGACAGCGCTACAGGGAGACAAGAGGGACAGCTGATCATCCTCGCAGTGGCAGACCACGTGTAACAACACCTGCACAGGATCGGTACATCCGAACATCACACTTGCTGGACAGGTATAGGATGACAACAACAACTGCCAGAGTTACACCAAGAACACACAATCCCTCCATCAGTGCTCAGACTGTCTGCAGTAGGCTGAGAGAGGCTGGACTGAGGGCTTGTAGGCCTGTTGTAAGGCAGGTTCTCACCTGACATCACTGGCAACAACGTCGCCTATGGGCACAAACCCACTGTCGCTGGACCAGACAGGACTGGCAAAAAGTGCTCTTAACTGATGAGTTGCGGTTTTGTCTCACCAGGGGTGATGGTCTGATTTGCGTTTATCATCGAAGGAATGAGTCTTACACCGAGGCCTGTACTCTGTGGAGGTGGAGGGTCCGTCATGGTCTGGGGTGGTGTATCACAGCATCATTGGACTGAGTTTGTTGTCATTGCAGGCAATCTCAATGCTGCGCTCATCCTGACATGACCCTCCAGCATGACAATGCCACCAGCCATACTGCTCATTCTGTGCGTGATTTCCTGCAAGACAGAAATGTCAGTGTTCTGCCATGGCCAGCGAAGAGCCCGGATCTCAATCCCATTGAGCAGGTCTGGGACCTGTTAGATCGGATGGCATGGGCCATTCCCCCCAGAAATGTCCGAGAGCTTGCAGGTGCCTTGGTGGAAGATTGGGGTAACATGTCTCTACATTAACTAACATATTCCTCTCAATTGTACATTTTTTGCTTGACTCGATATGACATTAGAATTACTTAAATTAGCTTCCACTGTAATGTTTTGTCAGCCATCTTTGCTGAAGAAAGTCAGCAGGGATGGGTGGTTCGCGTCAAATTCGTCATTGGAACCACTCGAAATGATTGGTCATATAAAAACCTTGGGACCCAAATGCATAATGAGTGCTCTAACTCCCCCTTGCGGTGGTCTGGAACAATGAAGCCGTGACGCTGGGTACCTCTAAATCCCACGGTGTAAGCTCAAAACTTTTAAAGGAGGAACTACTGTAGATCAACCTTCTTGCCGTTAAGCCCAAGTTTTGTCTTCAAGACAGAAGGGACCATCGTCTTAAATGTTCATGATGTTGAAAAAAATTGTTGCACTTGTTCCATCATATCAAGCACTTTAGAACAATCTTGCCACCTGAAGCTAAAGACAGGCACAAAGTAGTTGACCTTGAAAATACATACGAACTAACAGATTTGGGAGCATTTGTGCTATTAGATTCATAACAACCTACACTTGTCACTTCGCAGTCTGGACTATATGCTACTGAAGAGGTACTTATGGCTTTCAAATCATCTCGCCCACAGACTTCCTCTTCCAATGCGTAACTAGGCAGGGATGTTCCACTAAGGACCTGTTCGTTCTGACATAGTCTTATCTTAAGCCATTCTTTCATGTGAAATGCAGGAGAAAAACTCTCCGTTTTTGGCTGAAAAGGGGTGTTGAGACAGCTGTGTGTGAAAATCTTCACTGTTGAATCGCCGGGTTGGAAAATTTAACCCACATGGCCTTCACTCTTATCAATCACACCAGTAAAACAATCAGATGCATCACAAATAATGACATCGACGGTTTTGTCATTGTGGCCCAGACATGAAGGACACAATACACCTAGTGTTTTCTAGTTTTCTGTAGTTTATCTGTCTTGAGGTTTCTTCTTTCTCCTAGTGTTCACAGGACAAGTCTAACACGTATTATACACAGGCAGGCCTACCTGGAAATGACTTTTTCCTGTCCATTCCACAAGGGGTCACAAGCTCAATACACAGCAGCTCCATAAATTCACCACAAAAATTCCCAACTGTTTCAAATGTTCAAACAGTTCAAACTCAGGTCTCCCCATTCACTACACAAATTCTCAACTGTCTCAAACGTTCAAAGACATGTTCTTTAAGTTCAACAAGGTCACTACACGACACATCAATCACCAGCCAGACCATTATTTTTAATTTCAAACATGTGTTTTACTATCAAGTTACATAAGCACACACTAAATATCATGGGAACATCCAGACGGAATGTCATTAACAGGTCACAGGACACAGGAACTCATCAAGCACTTTGACAGTAACTGTCTATAATATTATCTCTGGTGCTCTCCGAAACCATCACCAGAGATGGATCACACTAACCTATCCGGCATGTAATGCCCTAATCAGAATCCAGCTAGATTATTTAGGATAGTTTATTATATCTGTGTTTTTGCATGTACCTTGATTGATTAATCTTTTGCTACATAAAGATAAATAACATACATTTTTCTAAATTAATCCAATCAGATTTGACCCGTTACTGCTATGTTGTTTCCAGTAGAAATGGTTTAGATGGTCATGTTATTAATTTAAGCTTGAGCATGTCTGCTGCCAGATATGAAGACTTTATAAAAGATTACATAAGTGAAGGTGGCAATAGAGAATAAATATTGTTGTAGGATCCTTAATCCAACACTGAGTGACCTTGTCAAGAGATACAGACCTCTAAGTGTAATGGTTAAAAGAGTCGATGATGCACCATGATGCATTGATGCACCATGCATCTATCTAAGTAACATAATAAACAAATGGGCTGCGTCTCAATCTGCCTATGTTGGCCTTCTGCATCTGCGATGGAAGGTGTCCAAGCTACAGTGGTAGTTTGTCAATCCATGAGACATTCCATTAATCAGTCTCCTCACGAAAATGTCCTTTGCACCCGAACGTTTTGGCCTACAAATTATGGAAAGGTGAGATTCTCACAAATACGATGGTGTTCTCCGTTTTTCTCTACGTCTGAAGTTGGTAACGCTGATGTGCCAACTTCTGTCTGTAGTGTCCGAACCATTTGGGCTACAAACTAATGACCCCACTGTGGGAAGGGGAGACTCTCACAAACATGATAGTGTTCTCCGTGTCACGGGACTCATCTGAAGGTAACCCATACAAATGAATGTAAGTAAGGAAGTAGTTTTGTTTCCGAAAAAATAAGGGGTTATGTGTGTCCATTTATTAATGTGTTATTCAATGAGTGTATTCTAAAATGACAGACCATTGCATGTATACGAAGGATTAAAACTATGTGAGTTCCCTTTCAGTGAGTTTGCATCATAATGCAAATATTTTTAAACATTTTACCTAAAAGGGTTCTAAAATACTAAATCAAATAACTAAAGGATCCATGGCCATCTAACAATAATCCCATATGTTAGCCTAGACCAGTGGTTCTTAACCTTGTTGGAGGTACTGAACCCCATCAGTTTCATATGCGCATTCACCGAACCCTTAATTGGAAAAATAATGTATGATTTTTTTCAAATTCAAAACATATATTTTACTGGTGCACAAAATGAACCGTGCGTCAACATCACTGTGTGACTTCTGCTGTTGGCTTTCAGAGACCAGTTCAGAAATGCGCGGCTTCACCTTGGCAAGTGCCACTCTCATGTCATTTTCGCAACAAAGTCTGTTCCTTTTCTTCGTTTTTATGTCCAGCATCCTCGAAAAGGATTGCTCGCAAAGATATGTTGTAACAAACGGTATGAAAATCTCGAGAGCTTTCTTAGCAATAACAGGGTACGTTACCATTTGTTGACACCAAAATGTTGAAAGCGTTGTTGTTCTGAAGAGTTGCTGTTGAACCTGGCTCTGCTGAATTTCAATGATTTCATCGAGGTATTCATCATTGACATCTGTTGTCTCAACACTAAACGTGAACGGCTGTCTCACCCATGCTGGATATGACTCTGTTGTAGGGAAGTATCCGTAGAGAGACTTTGCAAGCTCATCTAAGTGTGTGGCAATTGCTTGCTTCAGTTCCGCAGGTACAGAAATGTCTCCGATTCCAGA
Organism: Oncorhynchus kisutch; assembly: GCF_002021735.2. NCBI lineage: Eukaryota > Metazoa > Chordata > Actinopteri > Salmoniformes > Salmonidae > Oncorhynchus > Oncorhynchus kisutch. The sequence goes on from NC_034199.2 coordinate 24,448,819, forward strand.
TACATCTTCGATCTTACTTACACAGTCGTCCAGCAGGGGAAAGTTTGCGAAGTTATCGTTCTCTGTTCGTCGTTTCCATAACGGTAGCTTTTTTTTAAAAGCCTTCAGGTTTTCCTCCGCTTCGATGATGTTGACTCCACCGCCCTGCACCTTTTGATTGCGATGATTGAGAGCTGCGAAGATATCGGCCATGTACGCTAAAATGAGAATGAACTCAGAATTTTTGTAGCAATCTGCATGACAATGTTGGTGCTCTTGCAAAAACAGGGCTAATTCCACACGCACGGCAAAAACACGATTCAGCACCTGTCCCCGGGACACCACCGAACGTTAGAATGGTACAGAAGTACCTCGAATTTAGAGCCCATTTCTTTACACAGCTCACTGAAGATGCGATGCCTCAGAGCACTAGTTGGCACATAGTTCACACATTCCACTACAATATTTAATACTTCTGCCAGTTTTGGAGGCAAGGTTTTTGTTGCCAACGCATGCCTGTGCAGAATACAATGCGTAACAATGATGTGTGGTGCATCGTCTTTCACTAGCGCACCAAAACCAGACTTTCTTCCCAGCATTACTGGAGCTCCGTCCGAACAAACTGCAGAAACCATATCCCACGAAAGATTGTTGTCTTTGAAGAAGTCATCCACAAGTTTCTTCACATCGGCTGCCTTAGTTGTTGTTGTAAGAGGCTTACAAAATAAAAAACCTTCCTTTATCACGTCGTCTTTCACATAGTGCACAAATACAGCAAGCTGGCCTAGATTGGAAACGTCTGTGGTCTCGTCGAGTTGAAGGCTGAATTTTGCCGGGCTTGAAATCAGATCTGCAACTACTTGAGCCAAGATGTCTTTGCTCATGTCCTCTATTCTGTTGCTGATGGTGTCATTTGAAAGATGAATTTGGGATAACTTAACTTCAGCCTCTTTTCCCAGCATGATATTCGCCATCTTCAACACAGCTGGTTTTATGAGTGTTTCACCAATGGTGTGTGGTTTGCCCTGCTTTGCGATCAGGTAAGCAACTTCGTACGATGCTGTGAGGATCCGTTTGTTGATGGGTACAAAGCCGAGAACAGGCAGAGTAGATTTTTCATCGAATCTGGCTCTCTTCACCTTGAATTCAGCGAGTGTTGTGTTCTTGTATTTTCCATCTCCATGCAGCTTAAGGAGGTGTTCTTAGTTTTGCCGGTGCTAGACTAGAATTACTCAACTTGGCATTGCAAATCATGCAGTTAGGACGCTGACTCCCATCATGTTCCATTATACATGTGAATCCATATTGTACATATTCGTCCGATCACTTTCTGATTTTGCTCGACATAGTAAGTATGAAGGGATTAAAATATTAAGAAAGAAATCACAAGACATACCATCACGACAGTCACAAGTCGACTACTGGGCGCACCAAATTCCCTGCAGCACAGATAGGCCAAGCGATGTAGCGTGATCACCTGCAGCCAATGATGGCCAAGCGGGGCATGTCATCACGAATCATATGAGTCGGATGTGTGTCTAGACCTCCGCCGAACCCCTAAGACTGACTCACCAAACCCCTGGGGTTCGATCGAACCCAGTTTAAGTGGCCTAGACGTTAGAGGTTAAAAATACTATATGAGGTGCTATTGTATAACACCATTGCTGCAAAGTATATACACTTCCTAGTGTTAAAAATATTATGAGTTGATATTGCATAACACTAAGTGTTAGGGAACTAACAGTGACATAGTGTAACAGCATCAATACTAAGTACAGTGTTAATTTAAGACTTGAAAGTGTGGACCCATATAGACTGTCAATGTTGATTTAATACTGGAGAATTTGCTGTATACTTGTGTTCAGCGGAGACCTCCCTAGATGGAACCTTTGTTCCATCGCTCATTATTTTAGGCACTCTAACACACCTCTGTTTGGTTCTGTCGCTCCATCCACCTCTTTAGGGGAAGCCTGTTATTAGTGCTGATAAATTTAATTAACAGAGATACCAGTCTGCTCTGTCACTGCAGCAGGAGCCCAGGGCTTTTCATGCCTCTAACAGGAGGAGGAGGAGGAGCGGAGGAGGGGAGGGAAGCCATAAAGGATGAAGAGCGGGCTGCTGGGTTAATTGAAGGTTGACGAGGTGCGTCACAACTATTATGCCCCAGGCAGGAAGCACATATTAATATTGAATAACTCCAATCACCTGGGCTTTCGCCCCCTTGCCTGTCAGTAAGTTACAGCTGTTGGACATCGCTGGGGTAACCATGGTGAGAAATAACTTCAGCAAATTAGGAGCATATTTATGCGTGACCCTGAGGTCTCGATGGTCGGGATGATGAACTGTGTAGTCCAACGGGAGCTCTCGTCTCGGTTAGTCAAAGAGCTCTCTTTGGGTTGGTGCCTGATTTATGGCATGGAACTTGTTTTCCTTGGATTCAGGAGCAGATCAGTCCTCATTAACCTGGTTTTTCTATGTCTATGAATCCCTCTATTCTTACTGTATTCATACACAGAGAAGGGAAGGGCCAGGAGATAGGGGAGATGAGTAAAGCTGACAGTAAATCTCCTCTCCATTTCCTGAGTGGAAGTAAATTTGTTTCTTTCCCTCAGCATAAATCAGCACTGTGTGTGTGCGTGCTTGTGTGTGTGTGTGTGTGCGTGTATGTGTGTGTGTGTGTGTGTGTGTCTGATGCAACAACACCCACTGATTTCCCTAAGCATAGCAAGGCACAGTCTCAATGCTTGATTAGCATGTTAACATTCAGACGTCTCTTCACCACTTATCAGCATCCCACAGCAGGCTGTTCAGACAAGCAAAATTTATGCAAAACTGCTGCTACAACACCTCTCTCAATCCCTCTCTCCCTCCATCCCGCCCTCCCTCTCTCCTTCAGACATCATATGTCCCATGTCATAGAGGGAGGCACAGGTGATCACAGTAATAACCAGGGTCCCTTTGGATGTCTGAGACGCATTCCTTACCCAATGTGTCACACCGATGACTAGTTTGATCCACCACCAAAGGCCTGCCTGACAAACAAAACACTGGGCTAAAAAGGGTTCATATCAGGGGATATCTTTATATGACCATGTTTCTCTATATTCTAGAGAATGCAGACTATTTCCAATGCATATTTGGTGTTTTGTGGGCTGGTTGAAGTTTGAGTCTAGTCCTGGAGGCTGAACTAGATGATTTCCCCTTAGATATGCCAGCTGCAAAGTCAAAATTGGCAATATAAAAATGTATCAAAACAAAAATGTGTTAATTTAAAGCCAAGCACCACAGGCTAATGGGGAATATTGTGTTAATTTAAAGCCAAGCACCACAGGCTAATGGGGAATATTGTTCCCTTTAAACTCATCAGACTGAAGCTTTACCAGTTGAAAGTATACATTAATGCAAGATATTATTGTATTACAAGTTTTATTTATTTAAAAATGTAAATGTGCAAAAATGTTTTATTGTGATAATGGTCAGACTTTTACACATCAGCTCATCAAAATATTGTAATTTTATGGAATTCATAAAAAAATACACTATTCACATGTATGACGGATGCATATTTGGATATATTTACAGATAAAATGAGATGTAAAGTCAAAACGACACAAATATTTAAAACATTCTCTGTAAAAGTCTGACTATAAGACCTAAGTGTGTGGAATAATATGAATGTACGTCCTTTGAAGACTGAGAAAAATGAATTGGCGCAAAGGGAACATGTCATTTTGAGAAAATGGCCGATAAAGACAGGCTAATGCAGTTCAGATGGGGCTTCGCGACCATATTACAGAGTTCAGGCATTCATTTGCATTCTGGGTTCCTCCATGCTGTATTCTTTTGAGGAGGTTATCATGTGACATCCTATGATATACAGGTACGTTTTCTGCGCCACCTCTCTATTAAAAAATGTATGGCCTCCATGGTTTTTGTGACTGGGTGGATCTTCACCTTTTTCTAGGGCTCGCTGGTACCAGCACCAATTCACACACCTATTCCGTAGTTGGAAGTGAATCCTCTCTTGTGCCAAGTACCATCAAAGGAAAGATGAATGTCTATGATGGCATCCTCATCCTCCTTCAGCAACTCTGCTATGTCTGGGTTCTATATCTGTGTATGCTCTTCTAATTATCTTTGCAGCACTCTCCATTGACTGTAGCCCTCTCTGAATCTCTGCAACTAAAGTGGGGGTGAAAGTACTTACTATGTCACTCTACATTGCAGTCATAACTGCAGGACTAAATATCAGCATCTTACCCTATGTAAATTTTGTTTTCCACCATAATCTGCAAATAAATTCATTCAAAATCCTACAATGTGATTTTCAGGATTTTTTTTTCTAATTGTCTATCATAGTTGAAGTGTACCTATGATAAATTACAGGCCTCTCTCATCTTTTTAAGTGGGAGAACTTGCACAATTGGTGGCTGACAAAATACTTTTTTGCCCCACTGTATTTACTTTATGTAAAGCTAATTTCTCATTAATCACATTAGGCTACAGCCCTATGGCACTGTAGGCCTATGTGACAGACTCATTGTATATGTCATCACTGTGTTTTATTCACTTTGAATAGAATTGCTGGAGCAAGGAAATAAATATTATTTGTACACAGCAAGTCACCTGACAATAATGGGCCACTCTTCCTTTTTATTTACCTGTCATTCTCCTGTCATGTCTCTGATATGAGCTGAGATGCAAGGAAGGAATCCCTAGGACTTTGCTTATTTTTCGTTTGGGCTGCATAACCAAGTCCTGCATAACCAAGTCCTGCATAACCAAGTCCTGCATAACCAAGTCCTGCATAACCAAGTCCTGCATAACCAAGTCCTGCATAACCAAGTCCTGCATAACCAAGTCCTGCATAACCAAGTCGATCTGCTTTTTTATTTCTTTCAAGTACAGAACAAACTAAAGTACAAAATAAAATACATTAAAAATAAGTAACACAACAAAATAACAACAAGGAGACTATATACAGGGGGTACCGGTACCGAATCAATGTGCCGCGTGGCTATTTGATGAATTGTTCAGCAGTCTTATGGCTTGGGGGTAGAAGCTGTTAAGGAGTCTTTTTTGGATCTAGACTTGGCGCTCTTGTACCGCTTCCCGTGCAGTGGACGAGAGAACAGTCTATGAATTGGGTGACTGGAGTCTTTGACAATTTTTTAGGCCTTCCTCTGACACCTCCTAGTATACAGGATCTGGATGGCAGGAAGCTTGGCCCCAGCACGTCACCAGTACAGGTGACAGCTAACAGCTAACATTTTAAAACTTTTAGGTGTATTTTGTATTGTTAGCTAGCTAGTTCCTGTTAGTTTCCACATCATGAATTAAGCAGGAAGATTATGGGAAATTGTTTAAAAAAATATATTTATATTTCACTTTTGTTTAACCAGGTAGGCCAGCTGAGAACAAGTTCTCATTTACAACTGTGACCTGGCCAAGATAAAGCAAAACAGTGCGACAAAAAACAACACAGTGTTACACATGGGATAAAAAACATACATACAGTCAATAACACAATAGAAAAATATGTATACAGTGTGTGCAAATGAAGCAAGGAAGTAAGGCAAGAAATAGGCCAATAGTGGCAAAGTAATTACAATTTAGCAACTTACACTGGGGTGATATATGTGCAGACGAGGATGTGCAAGTAGAAATACTGGTGTGCAAAAGAGCAGAAAAACAAAAACAAATATGGGGATGAGGTAGGTAGTTGGTTGGATGGGATATTTATAGATGGGCTGTGTACAGCTGCAGCGATCGGTAAGCTGCTCTGACAGCTGATGCTTAAAGTTAGTGAGGGAGATATACTGTAAGTCTCCAACGTCAGTGATTTTTGCAATTCATTCCAGTCATAGGCAGCAGAGAACTGGACGGAAAGGCGGCCAAGCGAGGTGTTAGCTTGGGGATGACAAGTGAGGTATACCTGCTGGAGCATGTGCTACGAGTGGGTGCTGCTATGGTGACCAGTGAGCTGAGATCGCCGAAGTCAAGGATCGGTAGGATAGTCAGTTTTACGAGGGTATGTTTGGCAGCATGAGTGAAGGAGGCTTTGTTGCGAAATAGGAAGCCAATTCTAGATTCAACTTTGGATTGGAGATGATTAATTTGAGTCTGGAAGGAGAGTTTACAGTCTAGCCAGACACCTAGGTATTTATAGTTGTCCACATATTCTAAGTCAGAACCGTCCAGAGTAGTGATGCTAGTCGGGCAGGCAGTTGTGGAGGTGATCGGTTGAAGAGCATGCATTTAGTTTTACTAGCATTTAATAGCAGTTGGAGGCCACGGAAGGAGTGTTGTATGGAATTGAAGCTCGTTTGGTGGTTTGTGAACACAGTGTCCAGAGAAGGGCCAGATGTATACAGAATGGTGTTGTCTGCGTAGAGGTGGATCAAAGAATCCCCCGCAGCAAGAGCGAGATCATTGATATATACAGAGAAAAGAGTCGGCCCAAGAATTGAAACCTGTGGCACCCCCATAGAGTCTGTCCGGACAACAGGCCCTCCGATTTGACACACTGAACTCTGTCTGAAAAGTAGTTAGTGAACCAGGCAAGGCAGTCATTAGAGAAACCAATGCTGTTGAGTCTGCCGATAAGAATACAATGATTGACAGAGTCTAAAGCCTTGGCCAGGTTGATGAAGATGGCTGCACAGTACTGTCTTTTATCGATGGTGGTTATGATATTGTTTAGGACCTTGAGCGTGGCTGAGGTGCACCCATGACCAGCTCTGAAACCAGATTGCACAGTTACGGTGGGATTCAAAATGATCAGTGATCTGTTTGTTCACTTGGCTTTTGAAGACTTTAGAAAGGCAGGGCAGGATGGATATAGGTCTGTAACAGTTTGGGTCAAGAGTGTCTCCCCCAATGAAGAGGGGGATGACCACGGCCACTTTCCAATGTTTAGGAATCTCAGATGATACGAAAGAGAGGTTGAACATACTAGTAATTGGGGTTGCAACAATGGCGGCGGATAATTTTAGGAAGAGAGGGTCCAGATTGTCTTGCCCAGCTGATTTGTAGGGATTTTGCAGTTCTTTCACAACATCAGCTGCCTGGATTTGGTTGAAGGAGTAGCGGGGGGAGGGGGGCTTGGGCCAGTTGCTGCAGAGGGTGCAGAGCTGTTGGCCAAAGTTGGGGTAGCCAGGTGGAAATCATGGCCAGCCGTAGAGAAATGCTTATTGAAATTCGCGATTATCGTGGATTCATCCATGCTTGCCTTTGCTTTCCTAACTGACTGTGTGTATTGGTTCCTGACTTCCCTGACAAGTTGCATATGGCAGGGACTATTCCAAGCTTGTGCAGTACACCACAGGATGTTTTGTGCTGGACAAAGGCAGTCAAGTCTGAAGAGAACCAAGGGCTATATCTGTTCTTAGTTCTAACATTTTTGAAAGGGGCATGCTTATTTAAGATGGTGAGGAAGCACTTTTAAAGAACAACCAGTCGTCCTCTGCTGATGGGATGAGGTCAATATCCTTCCAGGAAACCTGGGCCAGGTCAATTAGAAAGGCCTGCTCGCAGAAGTGTTTTAGGGAGCGCTTGACTGTCACGACTTCCGCCAAAGTTTGGTCCTCTCATTGTTCGGGCAGCGCTCGGCGATCGGCGTCGCCGGTCTTCTAGCCATCATCGATCCACTTTTCATTTTCCATGTGTTTTGTCTTTTTTTTCCTCACACCTGGTTTCAATCCCCTCAATTACTTGTTGTGTACTTAACCCTCTGTTCCCCCATGTCTTTGTGTTGGAATGTTTATTGTAGTGCTTGTGCACGTTCCCCGTGAGCACACGACGGGTTATTTTTGTGCCCATGTATCTTGTTGTTCTGGATGCCGTTGGTTTTGCTAAATAAATCTCAGGTTATCACCCAGTTCTGCTCTCCTGTGCCTGACTTCTCTGCCGCCAATTAAGCACCCCGCTACATTGACAGTGATGAGATTTGGTCATTTGACCGTGGACCCATAGCGGATGCAGGCAATGAGGCAGTGATCGTTGAGATCCTGCTTGAAAACAGCAGAGGTATATTTAGAGGGCAAGTTGGTCAGGATGATATCTATGAGGGTGCCCATGTTTGTGGATATGGGGTTGTACATGATAGGTTCCTTGATCATTTGCGTGAGATTAAGGGCATCTAGCTTGGATTGTAGGACGGCCGGGGTGTTATGCATATCCCAATTTAGGTTACCTAGCAGTTTGAACTCTGATGATAGGTGGGGGGCAATCAATTCACATATGGTGTCCAGGGCACAGCTGTGAGCTGAGTGGGGTCTATAACAAGCGGCAACAGTGACTTATTTCTGGACAGATGGCTCTTTAAAAGTAGAAGCTCAAACTGTTTGGGCATAGACCTGGATAGTATGACAGAACTCTGCAGGCTATCTCTACAGTAGATTGAAATTCCACCCCCTTTAGCAGTTCTGTCTTGACGGAAAATGTTGTAATTGGGGATGAGAATTTCAGAATTTTTGGTGGCCTTCCTAAACCAGGATTCAGACATGGCTAGGACAGCAGGGTTTGCGGAGTGTGCTAAATCAGTGAATAAAGCAAACTTAGGGGGGAGGCTTCTGATGTTAACATGCATGAACCTAAGGATTTTACAGTTGCAGAAGTCAACAAATGAGCGCGCCTGGGGACACACAGGGCCTGGGTTAACCTCTACATCAGTAGGATGAGGGTATGGTTAAAGGCTATAAGAACTGGTCGTCTAGTACTTTGGGAACAGAAAATAAAAGGAGCAGATTTATGGGCGTGGTAGAATAGATTCAGGGCATAGTGTACAGACAAGGGTATGGTAGGGTGCGAGTACAGTGGGGGTAGGCATTGAGTGATGATGAGAGAGGTTGCATCTCTGGATGCGCCAGTTAAGCTAGGTGCGGTCTCTGCATGTGTGGGGGGTGGGACAAAGGGGCTATTTTAGACATGATGAGCAGGACTAGGGGCTCCGCAGTAAAATAAAACAATGAGAGCTGCCCTAAACAACAGTATGCAAGGCATATTGACATTAGACAAGGGCATAAAGCAATCACAGGTGTTGATTGGGAGAGCTAAGACAACAGTGGGTGAGACAAGAACAAGTAAACAGCTAGGGCAACAACAACAGGTAAATGGCGATGAATGGGCAGAGAGGGTCAGTTAGCTGCACACCGGGCCTGCGTTCAAGACTGGGGCCGACAGATAAACAAAATAAAGTACAGTGTTAATGAACAGTCCAGCAGGCATCAGCTGTGTAGCTGAGTGATCATAGGGTCCAATGAGCAGCAAAGATGAAACAGGGAGCCGTTCAGTAGTCGATTACTATGCAAGGCAAGCGGGAGACACAGCGTTCAGGAAGCTAGCAGACCGAGGCTAGCAGATGGATCAACACCAACATCCACGATGCAGAGGCCAGTTGAGAGCACATCAGCTGAATTTTGTCAGCAGACCAGCAGACCAGTCGTGAGGGATCGGCGGGGCTCCGTATTGACAAAGGATCCAGGCCAATTGGCAAGAGAGGTATTGTAGTTGGTGTACTTCGTTTGCTAGCTGGGAAATGGGCCTAGCTTGAGGCTAGCTTGAGGCTTGCTGGTGCATGCTTCTGTACAAGGGCATTAGCCACAATAGCCACTCGGTAACAACTAGCTAGCTGCAAAGATCCAGTGTAGTGGTCCAGAGCTTGCGCAGGAATCCAGTGATGTAGTGGAAGAAAAAGCAGTCCAATATGCTCAGGGCTGATATCGTGCTGTGCAGACTGGCAGGTATTATCCTGGATATCCGGGCTAAAGCGGCTGGAGTCCGAGCTAAAGGTAAAGAAAGCTAGAAGTGACTAATGATGACTAAAAAGCTTCTCTGCAGCACTCCACCAATCAGGCCTTTATGGCAGAGGGGCCAGATGGAAGCCACTCCTCAGTAAAAGGCATGATAGCCCGCTTGGAGTTTGCCAAAGGCACCTAAAGGACTCTCAGACCATGAGAAACAAGATTCTCTGGTCTGATGAAACAAAGATTGAACTCTTTGTCCTGAATTCCATGCGTTACGCCTGGAGGAAACCTGGCACCATCCCTGCTGTGAAACATGGTGGTGTCAGCATCAAGCTGTAGGGATATTTTTCAGGGACTGGGAGACTAGTCAGGATCGAGGGAAAAATGAACCAAAGTACAAAGAGATCCTTGATGAAAATCTGTTCCAGAGCGCTCAGGACCTCAGATAGGGGTTAAGGTTCACATTCCAACAGGAAAACGATGCTGAGCACACAGCAAACTCAATGCAGGAGTGGCTTCGGGACAAGTCTCTAAATGTCCTGGAGTGGCCATACCCGATCGAACATATCTGGGAAGACCTGAAAATAGCTGTGCAGCGAAGCTCCCGATCCAACCTGATGTAGCTTGAGAGGATCTGCAGATAAGAATGGGAAAAACTCAGGTGTGCCAAGCTTGTAGCGTCATACTCAAGAAGACTCGAGGCAGTAATCGCTGCCAAAAGTGCTTCAACAAAGTATTGAGTAAAGGGTCTGAAAACTTATGTGAATGTGATATTTCCTTTTTTAAATTTGAAATGTGCAACAACAACAAAACATTTACATTTTCTTGCTTTGTCATTATGGGGTATTGTGTGTAGATTGAATTTAATCCATTTTAGAATAAGGTTGTAACATAACAAATGTGGAAAAAGTCAAGGGGTCAGAATACTATTTTCTCTTTCATTAAGGATCTCTCCGAGTGCACTGTATCTACCTCAATTTCCTCATACTCCAGCACATCGACTTGGTACTGGTACCCGGTGTATATAGTCAAGTTATCTTTTTATTATATTTCAGTTTTACTCTCCACATCATTGGGAAGGGCCGTAAGCCTGCTTTTCATTGTTAGTCTACTGTTGTTTACGCCGCATGTGACAAATATCATTTTTATATGATTTACTCTGTCTGAGTAGGGTGCAAATTATTTATTTTCTTTCACAGTCACTGTGCTGGTTGAACAGAAACAGTGTCACGCCCTGGTCTAAGTATTTTGTGTTTTTCTTCATGTATTGGGTCAGGCCAGGGTGTGGCATGGAGTTTTTGTATTGTGGTGTGTTTTGTCTTGGGGTTTTGGTGTGTATGTATTTGGGATTGTAGCTAGTGGGGTTATCTAGCAAAGTCTATGGCTGTCTGGAGTGGTTCTCAATCAGAGGCAGGTGCTTATCGTTGTCTCTGATTGGGAACCATATTTAGGCAGCCATATTCTTTGAGTTTGTCGTGGGTGATTGTCCTTAGTGTCTTTGTTCCTGTCGCTGTGTTAGTTGACAAGTATAGGCTGTTTCGGTTTTTGTTTGATTAAAAATGGATCGCAATCTACACGCTGCATTTTGGTCCGACTCTCCTTCACCACACCTAGAAAGCCATTACAAACAGAACCTGTTATGTAATTCGACATTCATCCTGATAGGATTGAAGTCACCTTATGTCTCTCATGACCTTAACCTCAGTGATGTTTTTATTATTTTTATGGTGGACATTTCCCCTCTTGTACCCAGCCAGGGTTCAAATGTCAAAATTAGACTAAATGCTAAATTACTGTATTAGAGCGATCATTTTTCAAAATAGCATGGTAATGTGTTCAAAATAATGTTGTTGCCATTTTCTGACTCTCCCAAAGCTTCACTTGACCATAATTGAATTGACACTTTCTGCTATCTGTTTTGGCAAATCACCAGACACACACAAATTAAACCTAATTGGACAGACAGATTGAGAAGTGACCCATAATTGGTTGAAGAGGGAGTACAACATCACAACATCACTACAGATGACAGCAATGACCCCTACGTCATCCCCCAGTGTCAGTCGCAATAAGTAAGTCACAGAGGTTATCAGAGAGTGATTATGAATTTACATGGAAAAGTAGCAGATAGTCTTCAGTCACACAGTGGAGTTAGTTAACATAAATCACAAATTTACACAGATGAGAAGAATGAACCTGAGGATTAAATTAGTACTCCTGTTGCTGCTTAGGTTTCCTCTCTGCTATTTCCTCTATACACTATCACTCTCAATTACATTACATAGCGCTATGACAACAAAACATAATCAGAGTGTGGAAAATAACATTTTACCGTCTACACCCAGTTTGTATATAATAAAAATAAAAAAAATACATTTTAATCAGAACAAATGTTTTGTTGCTTAGGATTAGAGGCTTAAAAACAAAGGTGTCCATGTATGCCGATTATATTAAGTCCGCAAGCTAGATCCCTGCAATGTCTCATTGGAGATCTAGATAACTTTTCTGTACTCTCTGGACTAAAACCTAGTTATGATAAGGGTACAATATTACATATTGGATCTTTAAAAAAAATACAACTTTTACATTACCTATGTAAAATCTATAAAATGGGCTGATGGTGAAGTAGACATACTCGGTATTCATATCACAAGATATATAAATAAGCTCTCCACAATGAATTTCAATAGAAAACTTGTAGAAATAGACAAGATCCTGCAACCATAGAGAGGTAAATACCTGTCTATTTATGGTAAAATTGCCCTGATTAACTCCTTAGTCATATCTTAGTTTACTCACTTACTTATGGCGTTGTCTACTCCTGATGATTAGTTTTTCAAATCATATGAGCAAAAAATATTTTGCTTTATCTTGGACTCTAAACCAGACAAAATAAAGCGTGCCTATCTATATAATTAATATGAATTGGGTGGGTTTAGATTATTGAGTATAAAAGCACTAAACCTCTCTCTAAAAGCTACACTTATTCAAAAGTTTTCCTTGGACCCTAAATGGTTCTCAAGTAGATTACTAAGAAAAGCTCATCCATTGTTTAAAAATGGCCTTTTTGCCTTTGTGCAGATTGCCATGTCTCATTTTCAATTAGTTGAAAATGCTACTTTTTTCAAAGTATCTCTCTTTTTCAAACAAGCATTGCAGAGCTGTTTACAATTTCAATTTCATCCCCCTGAAAAGATAGAACAAATATTACAACAAATATTATGGCTGAACTCAAATGTGCTGGTTGATAAAATACCTTTATTTTGGAGGAAGATCTTTGAAAAGGGTATTTTGTTATTAAATGATATTGTAAATTGGAACGGTAGAGTTATGTCCTTCATGGTGTTATCAGAATTTTAAGGGAAGGTCTGCGGAGTTATCAGAATTGTACGGCAAGGTCTGCTCAATCCAAGAGTACCACCAGTTGATTACAGCACTAACCCAAAAATGGAGGAGGCAGGCGGCAGTGGAAGGAGGTAGGGAACTGGTCTGTCTGCCCAATATAAAGGATCAAAACTGGCGGAGGAATAAAGATAGCATAAATAGGAAAGTATGCCAGTTTCATTTGGGGCCCAGGATGTTGACAATTGTGCCATACAGATTGCAAAATAGTTTTTAATGTACCGACTCCATGGTACAGGATGTATGAGTTGATATATAAAACACCGCAAGATTCAAGACTTTGTGCTTTTCAGCTAAATGTATTATATATCATTCTTGCCACCAACAAAATGTTGAATATTTGGGGCATAAAATCATCAAAGTTTTGCAGATTTTGTTGTGAGGATACAGAATCAATAGACCATTTATTTTGGTATTGCCCTCAGGTAGCCTGTTTCTGGTCTCAGGTTCAGGAATGGCTGAAAATGCATATCTTTGATCTATAATTGACCCTATATATAGTACTGTTAGGAGATCTGGAGAGACCGGGTCAGTCAATTACTAATATACTAATACTCTTAGTAAAAGTATTTATCTTCAACTCACAATCTGTGGATTCTATTCGATTAGATACATTGAAATTGTACATTGAACATCACAGCATAGTTGAAAGATATGTGTTGCTTAGATACCCGAAGAGGTTGGCCAGCAGAGATAGATGTGATAGACTGAGGGAAGCTGAGGGAAGCAGAGGGTTGGGATGTGGAATTAGAGACAAGTGGGAGTGGAGTTGCTGTGTGGGAGATAGAATGATGGTCAAAAGTCTAAAACATGATAAAAAGTATATTTGAATGACAATGAGGGACAGTGTTTTTACAACAAATGCTGTTTTGCCTGAGGCTGATGCCGTGCAGTTGTTTGTACACATGCATATACACACACTCTCATTCAAATAAACACATACAAGAACACACACATTCATGTAATAGTGCCAGACATGCACACAAACACACAGTTGGCATTGCTGTCATGATATTAGTTGTTCTTGATGTCTTTAGTTGTTTTGATTTTTGTTTGTTTAGTTTTTTGCATTGATGTTTGCTGTTTTCTTCTGTCTTTTTCTTTTTTCTCTTTAGTTCATTCTCTTGTTTGTTGGTGCATTGGGGGGTTCTTGGGGGTGAGGAATGGAATTAATTGTATTTTTTTATAAAAAAGTATTCTTGGTGGGGGAGGGCTGTGGGAGGGGTCTCGAATGGGGACAGCTATTGGGGACCTGTGGGGGGAATCTCGGAGGGTTCGGGTTCACGTTTTTTGGCCTGGTGGGAGAACTGTCAACGTGCCCTCGAGCAGGGCAATGACCCTGGATGCTTTTGTGTGTCGCTCTGAATGGGAGTCTGTTGGATGACTTGTGTGGTGTAGTTGTTGAGCGGCTTCACTGCAAGTATATTGTATGTTTCGGATTTTCAATAAAAATAAATAAAAAAGACATGACATAACCCATAATGGGGCTCAGCTGGGTCCATTCTATTACAGTAAGTATGTTTCAAGCCCTGAGTTACCACTGCAACTCTGATGAGGGTTTTCTTCTTCTTCTGTTTATTCACTAACTCAGCCTTTCATCCTGCTACGATCTATTGATTTCACTTCCTTTAAATATTGACACCTTGCTTATCTATTCAGATCCATTCTAAATCCCTCAGCAGACAAGTGGCGTAAACACAATAACTCAGTCAAGTCCTCTGTGAGGTTTCTGAGACTTGTAATTCTGTACCTCGGGTGGCTGGTAGCTAAGTGGTTAGGGGGTGGGCCAGTAACCAAAAGGTTGTTAGATCAAATCCCCGAGCTGACAAGGTAAAAATCTGTTGTTGTGTCCCTGAGCAAGGCAGTCCCACTGTTCCTCGTCCGTCATTGTCAATAAGAATTGTTATTAACTGACTTGCCTAGTAAAATAAAGGCCTAGTTAGAGAAAGGCCAATGAACTATTGCAAATCTATTCAAAATGTTGTATCAGGACTGCCCAAATGTGCCTAATTGGTTTATTCATACATTTTCAAGTTCATAATTATGCACTCTCCTCAAACAATAGCATGGTATTCTTTCACTGTAATAGCTACTGTATATTGGACAGTGCAGTCCGATTAACAAGAATTTAAGCTTTCTGCCCATATCAGATATGTCGGTGTCCTAGGAATTTCTTGTGTTTCTTACAACCTCATACTAATCATATTAGCCTATGTTAGCTCAACCTTGCCGAGGACGGGACACTGATCCTGTAGAGATTTTAAACACCAACCTCTGCTAGACTCTGTACACAGTGGTGGAAAAAGTACCCAATTGTCATATATGAGTCAAAGTAAAGATAACTTAATAGAAAATGACTCAAGTAAAAGTAAAAGTCACCCAGTAAAATACTACTTGAGTAAAAGTCTAAAAGAATTTGGTTTAACATATACTTATGTGTCAAAAGTAAATGTAATTGCTAAAACATACTTAAGTATCAAAAGGAAAAGTATAAATCACTTCAAATTCCTTATATTAAGCAAACCAGACGGCACCATGTTCTTGTTTTTTAAATTTATGGATAGCCAGCGGCACACTCCAACACTCAGACATAATCTACAAACGAAGCATTTGTGTTTAGTGTTTAGTCAGATCAAAGGCAGTAGAGATGATAAGAGATGTTCTCTTGATACGTGTGTGAATATGACCATTTTCCTGCCTTGCTAAGCATTCATAATGTAACTAGTTCTTTTGGGTGTCAGGGAAAATGTATAGAGTAAAAAGTACATTATTTTCTTTAGGAATGTAGTGTAGTAAAAGTAAAAGTCGTCCAAAATATAAATAGTAAAGTACTGAATACTGTTGAAGCTCCACTAATAGAAAATGGTTTATGTGAAACCACACTTTCTACGCTGTTGTTGTAACGTTGTTCGTAATAATGATAGTCGGACCAAGGCGCTGCGTATGTTGAGTTCCACATATTTGAATGAAAGTAAAATTAAGCAATGACAAAAACAAATAAACAATAAACTAAGCACGAACCGTGACTACAGATATGCTATGTGCACAAACTCTAAAAAACATACATTCAAACAATACCCCATAACCCACAGGTGGAAAAATGCAAATTAAGTATGATCCCCAATTAGAGACAACGATTACTAGCTGCCTCTAATTGGGAATCATACACAAACCCCAACATAGAAAAGAAACCTAGAACCCCACATAGAAATAATAAACTAGACTAAAACCCCTAGTCACATCCTGACCTACTCTAGCATAGAAAATATAGGCTTTCTATGGTCAGGACGTGACAGTTGTTATTTAGTATAGTATACATTTCTGTTTTAAGCATCCTAAATAATGCCATAGATTTCGTATTTGAAACAGAGTCAACTTGAAGGCAAAAAAGCTCTGAGCATGATGTTAACAACAAACCTGGTATTCCAACTGATTATAGGCTACTAAAGCCAAGGACATAATTTGATAACAATTGTGGAGAAAAAATTGCCGCAGACATGTGCTTTGGTTACTGGCCAACAAATCTATGTCCTTATATTCCCCGGGTCAATTTTTGAGGTAATTTTATATTTCATTTGAAATGACTCATTAAAACATTTGATAATTATGGGCACAGGTCACAGAGAGATCTGCCAGCGTACAGAGTAGAATTGATTGCAAAATTATAGTTCACTGATTAGCATTGGTGGGTTGAATAGCTTGGTACAATCAAATCCATGTTTACAATTCCTGTTATGGAGCCTTCTATGCTGAGATCAGTGCCAATCTGCAGTGCTGAGGTTCTGAGGACAGACAGATCTTTTGATGGCAGGTTGGGTGTGATGCGTACAGGTCAGCTCAATTGGAACCTGAGGTTGTTTGGATAGTGTACTCATCCAGTTAGTCACACTGTGACGTCAGAATATGTTTCATCTTCATTTTTCCACTGAATCGAGTGTTTGCATGTGTGTGTGTCATGGAAAATTATGGACCAATCCCATCAGAACTACTCTCTCTAAAAGCTTTCAAACTGCTCCCTGGTCTGCGACTCATTACACACAGCTTCCTGCTCTTTGAGGGCTAGTTTGACAGAGCTTCGTAACACGCGCGTGTGCGTACACATACGTTATGACACTGCCCAATTACCGGCTAGGTGATGATGAAAGGTCTATGCTGTTGAGAGGTTGACCACTAAGTGGAAAGTTCTCCCTCCACTCACTCAATACAGACCGACCTGGACTTTCCTACAGAGAGAGACAGAGAGACGCTGAGAGAAAGTAGTCGGTAAAGGAAAGAGAGGGAGAGGGGAAGAGACCGGAAGGGAGGGACAGATGGAGAGGGAGAGGGGAGAGGGGAAGGGACCGGAAGGGAGGGACAGATGGAGAGGGAGAGGGGAAGAGACCGGAAGGAAGGGACAGATGGAGAGGGAGAGGGGAAGAGACCGAAAGGGAGGGACAGATGGAGAGGGAGAGGGGAAGAGCCCGGAAGGAAGGGACAGATGGAGAGGGAGAGTAGAATAAAGAGACAGAGGGAGAGGATACGGACAGAGGGAGAGCTTAGTGCTGACTCCTTTCTCTACCAATTGCAGCATAAAAATAGTGAATGGAAAATGGAGGGAGTGTTTTGGAAAACGACATAAATATAGCCAGGAGTGTGTTTATTACAGGAGGTAGATGATAGAGTACAGAGCTGATGGGGCTAGATCACTAAAGATGATTATGAGTCCCCATCATGACACGGCCTGTCCTGTCCCACTCCACACACAGACACACAAACACACTACTCACACACACACACTCTAGGAGCTATTAAAGATCATCTGAGGTTTGTGCTATTAATGTCCTTTCATTTTGTCCTGACATATCCTAAAAGCCTGTACATTGTTACTTTGGGATAAAATTGTGGTAATAGTTTTGAATGTCTGACAATTACAGTACCAATAATTACTTTACCATTTGAAAAGACTATTAGGATGAATCTATTTTTGGACTGTTGGATAGTAGGAAAGTGGAAAGCAGTCCTCTACCTAGCCTAGTGCAGCATAACCTTCTCACACTAGGCACATGCGGAGACAAATGGCTGGGTAGACACAACGTGTTCTCCCTTTACCTTGCCTCACATGGCCAGTGTAATTGTGGGACCCTCCATTGTTCTTTACAGTGCTTTTCTAAATCTCAAAGTTATTTACCTCGACTGCATCTACACCACACCGCATGTAAACATGAACCCCAAGTAATAATTCAAGACTAGAAAAGGAACATTTTCTGAAGTAAAACTGTGCTTGCTTCAGCTGTCTGTAAGAGGTAGACCTATGACTGTAATAATTGTTGCTGAAGCAAGCACATTAATTAAATGTGTGGTGCTAGTGGCTCTAAAGACAGCTTGCTAGTAGTAAATGTGTATTATAGTCTAAATACCTGGAGTAGACTTTCTATAGTTGCTGGTTGTTGTCCAAAAAGGGATGGTGTCGGTCTGTCCGGTTCTGTTTTGGTTTTGTTGCTAGTTTCAAAGTTGGCTAGCCAGAACTAAACTTACTATTCAGTCAGCCAGCCAGCCAAACCGGTGTGGTGATACTGATGGGTTCCCAGAACTGATGGCTTCTACATACTAGGTTAGGAGAACTAACACAGAAGTTTAGGGGGGAATTAGCATGGCAGGTTAGTAGAATTAGGTTAAGGTTAGGAAAGGGGTTAGGGTTAGTTAAAATGCTACAGCTGTCCCCAACTCGACTCGAACATGCAACTATTGGTCCATATGACCAAAGTTCTAGACGCAACCGTAAAAGCCATCAGTTCCAAGAAACTGTCAGTATTACACACCGGGCAGAGACTGAAAAAGCCCTCTCTCTGAAACTCGTTTTGATTGGTTGAGAAAGGTGATTCACGAGGACACGCCTTCATACCTTTAAAAGTGAGGGAGTTATCTTATGCTGACCCGGGTTGAAATCGTGCAAAAGACAGGATGGAGGAGTGCCCTTCTTAAATCCAACAGTAATCTGCGGTGCTCTGTCATGTTGTCAACAAGGCAGCATAGTGCATCATCCAGAAACATGCAACATGTCATTACCATAAAACCAATGTTGTTATTTTAGAACCATTTTCCATTGGGAAGGCAGTTAAAGTAATTTATTAAAAGCAATCTATTTTGCATGAGAAAACACAGAATCCTACTCATTCCTCCACATGCTTAATTGCGTCACTGGTTTTGAGCCGGGTTTGCCATCAGACAGAGCTGGTATCTTTTTTTAAAATTGTTTTTATTTAACCTTTCTTTAAGTAGGCAAGCCAGTTAAGAACAAATTCTTATTTACAATGACGGCCTACCCCGGGACAAACCCAGGCGATGCGGTGCCAATTGTGCGCCGCCCTATGGGACTCCCAATCACGGCCGGATGTGATGCAGCCTGGATTCGAACCAGGTACTGCAGTGACGCCTCCTGCACTGAGATGCAGTGTCTTAGGCCACCTGGCTCAAGTCCGGGAGGCAACCCGGTTCCAAATCCAATGCAATCAACTTTCAGCTGGTGCAAAACACGTGTACATGGTCGCCCAGGCAAGATTAATCGAATCCCCGTACACATCATATTCCTGGTAGGCGTCAGGAACACTGATGGTAAAGACTGGCCAATGGTTGACTTGACTTTTGAATCATAGACCATCAGATCTATACCTAGTTCAATCATTTATTTATAGATTAAAATCAATAATTTAAATCCACCACCAGTAGATAGCCTAGCAATTACCTATGGTATTATAGCATTAGATTAGCATAATTATATTGTTCTCTGCTCTGTCTTTCATTTCACCTTCACCTTTTAATCTGTCATTAAACCGTATGTAATGACCATATTTAAGACCATCTAGTTCATTTTCTTTTGATTATTTATTTTGTACAGAAAAACCATAGCAGGACCTGTGCTTCTTAGAGACACACAGGATGTCAGGAGGAATGTTCCATACTACCTAACAGACACCAGGGGCAATTCACAGTATATCTGCATAGCAGCAAATACCCCCATCAAGGGGTCAAAGATTGATTCCTGGTTCATTTCTGTCCTGGAGGAGGATTGATTGGTGTCACTGTGGCGGAATTGGTGTCTGACACATTAATGTACTAAGTGGTGCTTGGTTTTGTCATTGTTATTGTCTATTTGTCTTTGTGTCAATAAGTCAACCAATCAATATGACATTTCCCAGAAGTCAATGGAAAAAGATTGATGGTTTACAGAGAGTTCAATATGTACATAATACGATTGTTGAAGAGATGTTTAGAAAACAGAGTGCGTCTTATTGTACAGTACTAGTCAAAAGTTTGGACACGCCTACTCATTCAAGTGTTTTTCTTTATTTGTACTATTTTCTACAATGTAGAATAATAGTTAAGACATCACAACTATGAAATAACACATATTGAATCATGTAGTAACCAAAAGAGTGTTAACCTCTCTGGGATATGTGGGATGGTAGCGTCCCACCTCGCCAACAGCCAGTGGAATTGCAGGGTGACAAATTCAAACAACAGAAATCTCATAATTAAAATTCCTCAAGCATACAAGTATTATACACCATTTTAAAGATACACTTCTTGTTAATCCAGCCACAGTCTCTGATTTCAAAAAGGCGTTACACCGAAAGCACACTGCGATTATGTTAGGCAGCGCCTAGCCACAGAAAACCATACAGTCATTTTCCAAAATTTTTTAAATGAATCACTAACCATTGATGATCTTCACCGGATGGCACTCCCAGGACTCCATGTTAGACAATAAATGTGTGTTTTGTTTGATAAAGTTAATCTTTATGTTTAAAAACCTCATTTGAAATTGGTGCGTTATGTTCAGAAATGCATTGTCTCAAACAAACATCCGGTGAAAGTGCAGAGAGCCACGTCAAATTACAGAAATACTCATCATAAATATTGATGAAAGATACAAGTGTTAAACATACAATTAAAGACCAACTTCTCCTTAACTTATTGGATATAGGGGGCGCTCTTTTAATTTATGGATAAAAAAACGTTCCTGTTTTAAACAAGATATTTTGTCACGAAAAGATGCTCGACTATGCATATAATTGACAGCTTTGGAAAGAAAACACTCTGACATTTCCAAATCTGCAAAGATATTATCTGTGAGTGCCACAGAACTGATGCTACAGGCGAAACCAAGATGTAATTTCAAACAGGAAATGCCCCAGATTTTGAATGCGCTTTGTTCCAATGTCTCCTTATATG
Source organism: Oncorhynchus kisutch (assembly GCF_002021735.2). Lineage (NCBI taxonomy): Eukaryota > Metazoa > Chordata > Actinopteri > Salmoniformes > Salmonidae > Oncorhynchus > Oncorhynchus kisutch. The sequence continues at coordinate 24,470,157 of NC_034199.2, forward strand.
GCTGTGAATGCGCAAGGAATGAGCCTACACTTTCTGTCGTTTCCCCAAGGTGTCTGCAGCATTGTGACGTATTTGTAGACATATCATTGGAAGATTGACCATAAGAGACTACATTTACCAGGTGCTCCGGTTGGTGTCCTCCATTGCAATTATTGCGTAATCTCCAGCTGCGTGTATTTACCATTTGCTTCAGAGGAGAAACCAAACTGCCACGAATGACTTATCATCGAATAGATATGTGAAAAACACCTTGAGGATTGATTCTAAACAACGTTTGCCATGTTTCTGTCGATATTATGGAGTTAATTTGGAAAAAAGTTAGGCGTTGTAATGACTGAATTTTCGGGGGGTTTTCTTAGCCAAACGTGATGAACAAAACGGAGCGATTTCTCCTACACAAATAATATTTTTGGAAAAACTGAACATTTGCTATCTAACTGAGAGTCTCCTCATTGAAAACATCCGAAGTTCTTCAAAGGTAAATGATTTTAATTGAATGCTTTTCTTGTTTTTGTGAAAATGTTGCCTGCTGAACGCTAGGCTTAATGCTATGCTAGCTATCAATACTCTTACACAAATGCTTGTGAAGCTATGGTTGAAAAGCATATTTTGAAAATCTGAGATGACAGTGTTGTTAACAAAAGGCTAAGCTTGTGAGCCAATATATTTATTTCATTTAATTTGCGACTTTCATGAATAGTTAACGTTGCGTTATGGTAATGAGCTTGAGGCTATAATTACTCTCCCGGATACGGGATTGCTCGACGCAACAGGTTAATGCAACTGTCCTCAGATTCCAAAAAAGCTTTACGGCGAAAGCACACTTTGCGATTATGTTAGGTCAGCGCCTAGCCACAGAAAACCATACAGCCATTTTCCAACCAAGGAGAGGTGTCACAAAAGTCAGAAATAGCGTTAAAATTAATCACTTAATATTGATGATCTTCATCTGATGGCACTCCCAGGTCTCCATGTTAGACAATAAATGTTTGTTTTGTTTGATAAAGTTAATCTTTATGTCCAAATACCTCCTTTTTATTTGTAAAAAGTAATCCAAATGCACAAGGCGCGGGCACTAAGTCCAGATGAAAAGTCAAAAAAGTTCCTATTACAGTTTGTAGAAACATGTTTTTTGTATATCTATGGGGTTTTGGTATGACTAGGTAAATGTAGGTCTATGGAGGCCTGAATGGGTTCCCAAGCAGAGGCAGCTGTTTATCGTTGTCTCTGATTGGGGATCCTATTTAGGTTGCCAATTTCCATTTTGGTTTTGTGGGTTATTGTCTGTGTGTAGTTGCATGTCAGCACTAGTTGTTTATAGATTCACGATCGGTTTGTTGTTTTCTTAGTTTGTTTAAGTGTTCTTCGTTAAATAAAAGAAGAATGTATTCCAATCACGCTGCGCCTTGGTCCCCTCATTATGACGAACGTGACAGAATAACCCACCAAACCAGGACCAAGCAGCGTAAAAAGAAGGAACAGCGTTTAATGGGGAAATGGACCTGGGAGGAGATATTAGATGGAGCAGGATCCTGGACATAGCCGGTGTAGTATCGCCGTCCTAAGGAGGAGTTAGAGGCAGCGAAAGCGGAACAGCGATAATACGAGGATAAATACCGGAGAATAGAGGAATAGCGACGATATGAAGGTACACGGCTAGCACGGAAGCCTGAGAGGCAGCCCCAAGACATTTTCTGGGGGTGGCACACGAGGAGATTGCATGAGTCAGGTAGGAGACCTGAGCCAACTCCTCGTGCTTACCGTAGGGAGCGTGTAACTGGTCAGGCACCGTGTTATGCAGAGATTTGCACGGTGTCTCCAGTGCCCTATTATTATGCCCATTCTAGCCCGGCAAATGCGAGGAGCTGGAATAGAGCGCACCGGGCTAGAATGGGCATCCAGCCAGGACGTATTGAGTCAGCTCTATGTTCTGGATCTCCAATGCGTCACCATGGTCCAATATGCCCTGTTCCTCCTCCCCGCACTCGACCTGAGGTGCATGTCACCAGCCCGGTACCACCAGTGCCGGCACCACGCACCAGGCCTACAGTGCACCTCGACAGTCCAGAGCGTCCGACGACAGTACCCAGTCCGTAGCGTCCGGCGACGGGCCACAGTCCGGAGCGATGGGCCATAGTCCGGAGCGACGGGCCACAGTTCGGAACCTCCAACGACGGGCCACAGTCCGGGGCCACCAACAACGGTCCCCAGCCCGGGGTCTCCAGCGACGGTCCCCAGTCTAGGGTCTCCAGCGACGGTCCCCAGTCCAGGGTCTCCATCGACGGTCCCCAGTCCAGAAAATCCGGCGATGATCCACGCAGCGAGGGTCCCCAGCCAAGGGGCCTACGGCGAGGATCCGCAGTCCAGAGCCTCCGACGATGATCCACGGGTCAGTGCTACAAGAGCGGACTAAGTGTAAAGAAGGTGGGTGGCGTCCAGAACCAGAGCTGCCACCGAGGTTAGATGCCCACCCAGACCCTCCCATATAGGTTTAGGTTTGCGTCTGGGAGTCCGCAAATTTAAGGTTAGGGTTAAGCATAAGGTTAGCAGTGTGGTTAAGGCTAGGGTTAAGGATATAATTAAAATCTGACTTCATGACTTTGTGGCTGTGCCGGCTAGTTACTACCTTGCAGAGCTGCCTCGAGTATATAAGTCATCACAATAAAGCCAACCTGCTACTCATAGGTTCAGCCCAGAGGAAAGCAATCTGCAAACAGAATGAGGCGGTGTTGTTTGAGAGGGATACTGGGACGTAATGATCTGGTGAGGGGGGGGGTAGGAAGGATGTGGGGAAGAGGACTTTACAGGTAGATATTCTGCCCCCCCCCAAAACAACTACTCCCCTTCCCTACCTTTATTGATGTGCGTCGATCATTCTCTTGCTCTATTCACATTTGCAGGCTCTTTCTCCCTGTCTCTCCCTAGGGGAAATTGGAAATGAGCCCCTTCAAATAGATTGGTATACAAATCAGCATGTGCTGTACATACACTGAAACTTTTTATTTGGTTCTTTGTAGAGCCCAAAACATAGCTTGTATTTTTTCCTAGTTCGCTCATTTTCTCAAGGTCAAAACACTCATAATTGAGGTCTTACCATTCAGACAGACAGGAATGTCATGATTGCATGCGTGTACGTGTATGTGTATGTGTGTGTGTGAGAGAGAGAGAGAGAGAGAGAGAGAGAGAGAGATGTCTGCAAGCATGCCTTTACACACACATTGCCTTACTGATATAGGATGTGATTTGTTCCAAAGTTGGATGTCAGAGGTTATGTTTTCTCCATCATTAATCTTGGACAACTTTGCTTCCTGTGATCATTATACCATTCCCTCCCTGACTTCAGATGGAAATGTGTTTTTGATGCTCTCCTCTGCTCTCTCCCCCATCCCTCTATCCTCTCTTCTTCTCTGCCCTCAGTTCAGAGGGGTTGTTATTAGCTGGTCATTACTAGATGTTCCTTAGAGACGTAAATGGCTGTTGTTGTGGTTGTTGTTTTGTGTGAGATGGCTTTGGCTTCCAGGGTCAGACTACTGAGTTTAGAGTCAGAGGACACACAGAGGTCCCTCCTTTTTGATTTGTAGAGTTTGATTGGGTGATTTGGAGCTTTCCAAATGGGAGAGAAAAATACATTTCTCTTTCTGACTGTCTTTGGAGACAGTATTTCTGACTAATGTTGGGATGCACTGAGAAGACAAAACTATTAGTGACTGCGTAACATAAAAAAATATGTTTACAGCACAGACATTTTGGAAAGATTGATACATGTTAAATGCATTTTGAATTCAGCCTGTAACATAATAAAGTGGAATAAGTCAAGGGTATGAATACTTTCTGAAAGCACCGCATTTATATGTCCCTGCTTACTGAACAGCGCAATCTATCACTGTAGAAAAACAGTAGATAGACCCAATCCATAACTGTCAGAACGTTCCTGTGTGATGTTCATCGTCTGCATAAGAGAGCTTGAGAGCCCAAATTAATGTCTGTAATTGAGTGGTTATTTTTTCCTGTCTAGAGGCAGAAAGATACATTTAGCTCTCATCATCTCTTTCACATACACTTACTTCACAACAGACTGGGGACAAGGTTAACTATCTCTAGACATGCTTGTATTACTATATCTTTATAGACCCAAATTAAGAACACTGTATAGACATTACTCCAAGGTAACTATGAGGCAATACAACAGTACACCTACTAGGTTGTAACAGGGTAATGCTACATTGGTTCTTTAGGATATACTCTGGTATGAGACCTATAAAGCGTTGACAGAATGTGTCGAGGGTTTCCTCTCTCTCTCTCTTCACTCATTTTGCGATCTCTCTCTCTCTTTCTCTCTCTCTCTCTCTAATTAATTTTCCATCCATTGTGTTGTTGACCCAGCTTGTGGTATTAAATGAACCCTGCGTTGTGTTCTGCATACATTATAAAGGGGCTCTTAGTTTCTAAGCATTACTTTGGTGATGTCTCAATGTTTTCCCTTAGTATTGTTTGTTTTCAATCAAATTGGAAACATTTCTAAAAAACATGTTTTCACTTTGTCATTATAGGGTACTGTGAGTAGATCATTGAGAAAACATTGAATGAATGCATTTTGAATTCAGCCTGTAACATAATCAAGTGGAATAAGTCAAGGGTATGAATACTTTCTGAAAGCACCGTATTACAGCTAACTGATACAGTTGATCTCCTCTATATTCCTCTGAAAGACACCATTTCACACAGAGAGTACAAACAGCAACGTTAGTTACAGTACAGGCTACTATAACTTGACATAAGTAGTGCAGTGACTTCTCATCGCACTCAGCATGCAATATGACAATGGTACTATAGCATGAAGGGTTGTTAGATGGTAGACTAAGGAAGTATAGTAGACAGTTGGCAAAGAGAGGCTTTATTTTAATTTAATAACATTACACGTGAAAGCAAAAGTAGTTCCCGCTGGATGTGACCCGTTTCAAATACATATTTAAAAATGTAAATGCAGCAGAAGCAGTCTCTGCAGTCACTAACACTGTTTACACCAATAGAGAGAGAGAAATACATTTTTCTTAAATTGTACAGCTAATTCCCTGCAATTCTACACATTTTGCCATGGGGTAGAGAGAAATGTTTGTAGTTTAAAGCTAATGTCCTGAAATTCTACACATTTTTCCATAACCTATACCATTAATATGATATCTGAGTGAGAGGGAAAATCAATGGGGGCCCCCTGGAGGTCTACAAGTTTAGATAGCTGGCTAGACTGATTTACCAATCTAAAAAAGGTCAGCTGATGGCCGACAGGCTACAAAAATGTAATATGTTTTTATAGTCACTAGACTGTCAGTGACTGACATAACAAGAAAAAAACTGCTGATGCACAACCAAGTTTCGAAATTGTATTCTACTATTACTATTCTACTATTACTATTCTACATTACTATTCTACTATTACTATTCTACATTGCTATTCTACATTACTATTCTACTATTACTATTCTACATTACTATTCTACATTACTATTCTACTATTGCTATTCTACATTACTATTCTACTATTACTATTCTACTATTACTATTCTACATTACTATTCTACTATTACTATTCTACATTACTATTCTACTATTACTATTCTATATTACTATTCTACATTACTATTCTAACATTACTATTCCACATTACTATTCTACATTACTATTCTACTATTACTATTCTACATTACTATTCTACATTACTATTCTACTATTACTATTCTACATTACTATTCTACTATTACTATTCTACTATTACTATTCTACTATTACTATTCTACATTATTATTCTACTATTACTATTCTACTATTACTGTTCTACATTACTATTCCACCATTACTATTCTACATTAATACTCTACTATTACTATTCTACATTACTATTCTACTACGACAGTAAGTTGAGATCCAGACAGATTTCCTAAAAATGTTTTAGGTCGAGGCCCCTAGAGGCCGGGGACCCTAAGCGATCGCTTATGTTGCTTACGACTAAGGCCGGCCCTGCACGCACACATGCACACAGAAAAACACACATACATTTAGAACATCTGCAAAAGCCTACATGCAAACCAGACAAACCTCAAGTGGAGCGATAGCACATCTTCTGTGTCTCTGCCAAGTCAGAAACATCGGGCAGTAGCTGTAACAACAATCATAATAGCTATATATCAGTGCTGGCACAGGAGAGAGAGAGACGCAGAGCAGGTTGGGCCTCTCCCAACAGAGAGCTGTGTAGCCTAAGCCAGAACGGAAAACGAGACACTCTGAAGCGCATGTAAACATCCAGGGCCCTTTACCGCTGCAGAGCAACACAAACACACGCACTGCAGCACAACAGCAGAAAAACACAACCTCGACCACATGTCTGGCCGTGAGAGTCACAGCGTCTCACTGGTATGAAACACACTCATACAGAGCAGGCTACTTACACAGCAGTCATACACACATAGAGACACACAAGCATGCACACACAAACACACACAAACAGCCCCCACACATTCTATGGTGGAGTTCCCACATGCCTCCATCTACCCCTCGCAACTCAACAAAAAATAAGCTATAGAAAAAAACTCCCCTCGAACTGAATGAGTCAGAAACACACACATCCCCCCCCCACACACACACATGCCCCCTACCAACACACAAAGACACACATACCCATCCACCCTTCCACCCACAAACACACACACACACACGCACGCACACACGCACACACGTGCACACACACACACACAATCACACACACACTCACACACACACACACACACACACACACACACACACACACACACACACACACACACACACACACACACACACACACACACACACACACACCACACACTTAAGGCAATGGTGGCCTTGAGACTGTGACCAATAGAGTAGATCTAAATATGCCCCCTTCTTCCTTCTCCTCATCTCCTCCCCCTCTTCTCCTCACCTCCTCCCCCTCTTCTCCTCATCTCCTCCCCCTCTTCTCCTCATCTCCTCCCCCTCTTCTCCTCAATTTCTCCCCCTCTTCTCCTCATCTCCTCCCCTTCTTCTCCTCCTCCAACACTTCATCCTCTTAGCCTTGCCTGCAGTACAACAGTCCACTCAGACTCTTAGACATACCCACAATGTTACACTCCACCCTACATCACTGAGACTTTAGACAGACACCTCCCAAATAGAATATCCCCAAACGTGTTTGAACGATTGTAAATTCTATTCTATTCTCATATGCACACACATGGACATCTACAATTACATATATATAGTATGGTGCATTGACAGCCATTGTGACTAAAGCTTCTCCACTGCAACCGAGGTGGGCTAGACATTACTGACACTCCACTGGGTTCAGTTTTCTGTCCTGTTGGCATCATAGATTTACACACACCCCAGTTTCAATCCAAATATGTTTTGTTTTCTCAGAAGGCCATTAACTATCCAAACATGGATTCAGAAAACAGGCAATTGCATTGTCATTCTGTGCCAGCATACGTTGATTGGGAGGTACAATGATTCATCCTTCACAAAGCCAATGAATCATCCCGTAAAAGCAGCAATTAGTGTATCTGCCCCATTATACAAATGATCAACTGAGATTAGAATCTGTAAAGTGTCCTAACATGTCTCTGAGGGAACTCATCCTTTAAAATAACCCTGATGATGAATGACATTCTGCAGTGGAGCAGTGGCATCTCTATCTCTCATTGATACTGACATAGAAAATTATACAAATTAAACACAAAATAGATGTAATATCTGTAGATTAAAACAAGGCTGTGTGTGTGTGTGTGTGTGTACATGCAAATTACTTTCGGTGTCATTTTCATTTCCTTTGTTCACTTCTGAAAATAATAAAGGGCAAATTGTTTGTGAATCTGTCGAATCCCTGTGACAGTGGGTCTGACCGGACATATCCTGTGTTTTTGGTGCACTTGTTAAATGCCACTGTGAGGACCAAATGAATTGCGTCTTTTTTTGTGTGTGTGTCAGACACTGACCTTTTCTAAGGATATTATTCTAATAGCTTTCCCATATGAAATGAAGTCCTGCATTATCGCTAACCTTTAGAGGAATTCTACTGTGTTTTCTTCCTATTCGCTTCCTCAGGCTGTTCAGTCTACAGCACATTGGAAGAGTTTATAATGTGTATAATGATCGGAGTATGTGGACAGCTGCTCGTCGAACATCTCATTACAAAATCATGGGCATTAATATGGAGTTGGTCCCCTCTTTGCTGCTATAACAGCCTCCACTCTTCTGGAACGGCTTTCCACTAGATGTTGGAACATTGCTGCAGGGACTTGCTTCGATTCAGCCATGAGAGCATTAGAGAGGTCGGGCGTTGATGTTGGGCGATTAGGCCTGTCTTGCAGTCGGCATTCCAATTCATCCCAAAGGTGTTTGATGGGGTTGAGGTCAGGGCTCTGTTTAGGCCTGTCAAGTTTTTTCACACTGATCTCGACAAACCATTTCTGTATGGACCTCGCTTTGTGCACGGTGGTATTGTCATGCTGAAACAGGAAAGGGCCTTTCCCAAACTGTTGCCACAAAGTAGGAAGCATGGAATCGTCTAGAATGTAAGGTTATGCTGTAGCGTTAAGATTTCCCCTCACTGGAACAAAGGGGCGTAGCCCAAACCATGAAAAACAGCCCCAGACCATTATTCCTCCTCCACCAAACTTTACAGTTGGCACTATGCATTGGGGCAGGTAGCATTCTCCAGGCATCCGCCAAACCCAGGTTTGTCCATCGGACTGCCAGATGGTAAAGCATGATTCATCACTCCAGGAACGCATTTCCACTGCTCCAGAGTCCAATGGCGGCCAGCTTTACACCACTCCAGCTGACGCTTGGCGTTGCGCATTTTGATCTTATGCTTGTGTGTGGCCATGGAAACCCATTTCATTAAGCTCCTGACGAAAAGTTATTGTGCTGAAATTGCATCCAGAGGCAGTTTGGAATTCGGTAGTGAGTGTTGCAACCGAGGACAGACGATTTTTACGTGCTACACGCTTCAAAATATGGCGGTCCTGATCTGTGAGCTTGTGTGGCCTACCACTTCGTGGCTGAGCCGTTGTTGCTCCTAGACGTTTCCACTTCACAATAACAGCACTTGCAGTTGAACTGTGCAACTCTAGCAGGGAAGAAATTTGATGAACTGACTTGTTGGAAAGGTGGCATCCAATGATTGTGCCACATTAAAAGTCGCTGAGCTCTTCAGTACGGACCATTTTACTGCCAATGTTTGTCTATTGAGATTGTATAGCTGTGTGCTCAATTCTACACACCTGTCAGCAACGGTGTGGCTGAAATAGCACTAGTTTGAAGGGGTGTCCACATACTTTATGTACTGCAGTGTATTTTGTTTTGCTATCTTTGTGACGGGGGATAATATAGAAAAAAAGAAAGAAAGGAGACAGTGTGAGTGTGTGTAGCAAAGTCATAACACTGAACATTCTCTCTGCCACCATTGGAAAATCAGCATCTCTTATCTGATGTTGAGGAGGGCTTTCCGATCCTGGACTACCACCCGAATGCATTAAGCATTCTGTAGGCATACGCCACCAGCAGAGGCATTAATATCTCATGTCTCTTGTGTGTGTGGGTGGGTGTGTGTGAGTGTGTGTGTGTGAGAGAGAGATCCCACTCATTTACCTCTGTTTCAATCTGTTCCACAGAATGACGCTACCACTGGGATAGAGAGTAAGTAAGTCTGTGTTATTTGTCTTTGTTCTCATAAAACCATAATGGAAGGAGCTAGAGAGGTCATTGTAGTAGTGCATTGCTTTATCTTCCTACAAGATGTAATGCAAAGATGCACTCACAAAATGAAATCAAAATCACAATCACAGTGTATAAATCAGAGCCACATCCCACCAAGTTACTTTACACCTTTGCCTGAATCTGGTGAATGTTCCTCTCTCTCCCCCGCACACTCTCTCATGCTCCCCGGGCTCTGCTCTGACATCTGGGGGACATCTGCTTAAAGTACATTCTCTCTCCAGCCTATATGTCTGCCTGAAAACCCTCTCTGCTCACTACTCTGCTCTCTGCTCTCTCATTCTGTCCCTGCATACACACTCCAGGCTGAAGCCTTCCCCACGACTCTGACATCTATGCCACAGTTAGCAGATGAAAGGGGAACAGAGAGAAACGGATGAGGCAGAGAAGGTCAGTGGGCAGATCTGAGTGCCTCCGGTGCGCTGAGGATGAGTAGTAAATTAGTCAACAGTGTCCATGTGAGTAAAGCTTGGGGAAGGCTTTGAGTGTGACTCCTCTCCCCCTCTCTCCCTGGAGGGGACGATTTTTAACACAACACACTCTGTTTTTTTGCTGGAGAAGGAGGAGCGAGAGCAGCAGATGGTTGTTATTCAGCAGCGATAATGTTGAGACAAGGAGAGGAGATACTGAATAATTGTTTTTCAAAGAAAACCTGTCCTATACCCTACACTCAGCCTCAGAGATGAAGGATGAAGGCCCCATGCCATTTAATCACTGTCTCTTAACCCAGTCCCCTAGATTAAGGCAAAGTTCTGTTTCTACATGGTCTACTCACAACACAATATCAACAATGGAGATTAAAACAAATCATGAGAGATTTTAGATTCCATTCATGCATTTGGGGCAGCCACACAGAACAGGCCCTTGTCTGTACTGCTCAAATACATTATGGACCTGCGCTCGTCAAATATTACCTTACAAAAGCACACCATACATCTTTCTTTGTGAAATTGACAGCATTCCACTCTTACGGGCTGAGGACACAACACAATTAGTACAAGCAGAGTGGATGAGGCAGAGACTAAGGGGTGTGTCTGAAATGGAACCCTATCACCTAAATAGTGCACTACTTTTGGCCATAGTGCATTATTGTAGGGAATAAGATGCCACTTCAGACGCAACCACATGCATGAAGGAAAACGCCAACCTGACCAAGAGAAACGCTCAAAAGAGACCATCTAATATGAAGAATAATGTGTCGCATTCTGTAGCCAGATTAAAGACAAGACATAATAAGGGTATGTTTCGTAACTCCGAGGGAGCAGTCATGTTCAGTCAAAAACATCTGATTTGAATTTGAAAAAGGGACACGTCAATTTGAAAACGTCAGCCTCCAAATAGTATAATCTACAACATGATGTCATTTTTACACAGCTGCACAGTACCCTACCATATTTTTTGTCTAAAAACTTGCGTAAAAACGAGATAAACAAGAACATACACACCGAGTGTACAAAGCATTAAGAACACCTGCTCTTTCCATGACATAGACTGACCAGGTGAAAGTTATGATCCCTTCTTGATGTCACTTGTTAAATCTACTTCAATCAGTGTAGATAAAGGCGAGCCAATTGAGACATGGATTGTGTAGCTGTTCCATTCAGAGGGTGAATGGGTACGACAAAAGATTTAAGTGCCTTTAAGTGTCAGGTGCACCTGTTTGTGTGTGTTAAGAACGGCAATGTGGCTCGTTTTTTCACTCTCAACAGTTTCCCATGTGTATCAAGAATGGTCCACCACCCAAAGGACATCCAGCCAACTTGGCACAACTGTGGGAAGCATTGGAGTCAACATTGGCTTGCATCCCTGTGGAACGCTTTTGACACCTTGCAGAGTCCATGCCCCGACGAATTGAGTCTGTTCCTAGGGCAAAAGGGGGTGCAACTCCATATTAATGTTTTGTACACTCAGTGTATATGTTTTATTGTCACATATACACTGTAGATTCTAGAAATACAGCATGTTTCTGTAGTCAGGTGTTCCAGTAATATGCTGTAAATTGGTATTTAAGTAAAGGTCCTGTAAATCTACAGGCTTTTGTGCTGTCAGTATTTTACTGTATGAATTACAGGACATTTTTGACAGTTTAGATGATGCTGAAGCCAATCAGTAATGTCTGTAGAATCTTTCCCCTGCTCAGCTGAGTAACTTTACTCACCCTGTTAGCAGCAACACAAACACACACACCAACAGTACAGTGGATACATGGACAAAATGGCACTTTAGATGGCAACAGAGCACATACACTGTACACAACAGGTCAATGATATGCAACACAAGTTGTTGTGTCGTCAGTTTTCTGCAGAGACCGAGCTGTTTTTGAAAAAGCAAGGATGCACCTCTAAAAGAGACAAAGGCAGTCTACCATGATTACAAATGAGCTGGATCCAGACTAACAGCCTAAATATACAGTAACAGTACCTCCCTAATACCCCACATTACTTACTTTCATTATCGCTGCTGTCTTCGGTAAGGTTGGGTTGGTTTGGTAGCAGTTGAGTCTGGCCTCCAATCCACATCCAATCCAGTCTGGCTAAGACCATTATGTAGCAACACCGTATTTACAATGTCCGTCATGAAATACATAGTCCACAGCACAGCAAACAGATGATACTCGAAGAAAGATCAGCATTTACAGGCACGCACTTATAGTCCACAACAGAGTTTCTCATCATCAGGACATTGACAACACTAATAATAAGAACATCATCGGCATTGTAAAAAAAAAACAAAGCAACGTGAAAATAAGTAGAAACTTTGCAAATGGTATTACTAATACCTGTTCCTCAAGCTACTGCACTGCAACCCCATAGCGTATCATTCAGGAATACACCCCCTACCAACACATAACCCTTTAATTCCACCCTGATGTTAGTTCCCATCCTATATCAGGGGTTCAACAGTAAAAATGAATGCAAGCTGTTTTAATGAGTCCCAGATGATAACGAAATAACTACATAGGCTACATACCATTAAATGAAACATTGTTTTCCATCACTTGGGACAAAATGCTAATGAAAAACAGTGCTATTATATTTCCATTATTTTCTTTAGTTTTTCAACTATTGAACAGTGTATAACTGTCATTTTCCTTTGGGTATGTTGGGTATTCATTCTCCATAGGCCATGAGTATTTTCCCTACAGGTTTGATCTACCCATCAACATACAGTAGGTTAGTTTAACTAGATAATACATCTCTGAGCCAATTGGACTTGACATTAGCATTACAGTCATGGTCTTGTGTTGACTTCCCTATTGACTGTGGGTGCATCTCTCCTAGCCTTGGGCGGTAATACCGGGGGAATTTTGAAATTCCGACGGTATGATTTCGAATACCGTAAATATATAAATGCTACGCCACTGCTTATAACTATATGTTAAATAAGTCAATCCCCTCCTGGATCCTGCCCAAATTTGTTTTGTGAGTAAAAAAATAAGAATTGTTTAAATGTTTTGTTGGTGTTGTTTTTTGCTTTTGAAAATAAATAGCCCCCCTTGTGTGCAATGCCGGTAATAACTTGTATCCCGGTATGGTACAGGAATGGTAGGAAGGTTTGAAAATCTGGATACCGCCCAAACCTAATCTCCCCCATACTTAATGACCACAGGTTAATGGTTTCCCCTATAGAAATGACTAAACCGATCACATAACCACATATCTCTCTGGTCTCCCCTGTCCCCCAGTCAGTCAGTGGTCCCTCCCTCAGCACGCCCCATAGTGCTGACTGTGGTGTAACTAAACTTGGACATGGACACCCCCAAAGCCATTGCGTCCTCCTCTCCATCCCGCAGCCCTTGGCGTCGGCAGGGAGGGCGACAGCAGCAGGCAAAGGTGGCAAGCAGAGACTTGCGGAAGCGAGTGTTCATGAAGCAGTAGATGATGGGGTTAACGCAGGCCGAGGTGTAGGACAGTAGGTGGATGAAGGAGATGGGGGCACCAGAGAGGGCACGGCGGGCAGAGGCTGGGTGGAAAGCCTTCCAGGTGTTGGCGCAGTATAGTGGCATCCAGCACAGGAAGAACAGAGCCACGATCACCACCAGCATCCGGATCACACGCTTCTTGGCTAGGAGCTTGGCCTCTGAGGAGTTGCTGCGGGCATGCTCCACTTTGGATGTGCTCGCTGTAGATGATGTCAGAGTGGACATCTCCATGGAGTGTGGACGCTTGGAGACCTGGACGTAGCAACCATCGCCGTCGTCGCTGCCGCAAGACACGGTGCCGGTCAGGCCATTCTTTAGACCTGTGAAGGGGCGAGCAAAGAAGAGGTTAAGTAGAGGCCCAAAACTGTGGTGAGGGGTCAGATCAATTACGTTCCGTAACTAATCATTTCAGAAGTTCACAAAAGTCTATGATCCATTTAACACCCCATACATCTGAATTGAGGCAAAACGAGACACACACACACACACACACACACACACATCCCCTGCTTATCTGTACTTTCCACCTGTACCAGGTTTCTTCTCTTCCGTGTCTGATAATTGGCACAATTAAAGATCCCAGTGGAAATTGTTTCTGTGAATCATGCCTCTTAAAAACAATCGCTCACCTTAATTGACACGGCGATGAATCACCAAAAAACCTGCGTCATCTTACATCTGAGGGCTAATGTGCATTCTCTCTTTCTCTATATCACAACTCCCCTTGTCCCTCACTCTCTCATATTGGGCCGACAGATGGTGAAGGCGACGCATACTGCCATCAGCCAGTTTCATCCTCTAATGAAGCATCAGCAGCAAATACACTCTGCACATTTGATCATCCCAGCTATTTCACTTAGGGGCCGATTACAACCTGAGTTAAACATGCTTAAATGGAACATCATTTCCTTTTTATGCACCTTTCCCTCTACGCGTATTCTGACCTTGAACAGGTACGAGAATAGCATACTATTCACCCACTAGATTAAAGAAGTTAAGGTGTGGCAGAGGTGCGTCTATAGATACGCCATATTTTGACCTTGACTTAATTCCCTAATAATTCCACCACCTTTGCCCACAGTGAAAAGATGAATAAGGTCAAGCAACCTGTTGGTTCCAGGTGGAACAACATCTACTTTTTTTTTACGATAAAAATAACACCGTTCTCCATGCAGTGTAATTTACAAATTGATAGTAGCTATTGATAAGAGCTAGGTAAATGAGTAAGCCATTTGGATAAGGGGATTGTAAATATAAATTGCAATTGTTTTTTTATCTATTTTATCTTGTGATCGCTGGAGACAAATGTGAAACCAGCTACATGGCAGCAGACTGAAGCATATCAACATAGCACCTTTTCCACAGTGAAGTTTATGAAATGCTGGCCTTATAACTTGCAGATATGAAATGTGGAAACCCAAGCTATAGGCTTCTGTAGCCATGTGCAAATGCCAGTATAATGCCAACCTACCAAGTTGATTTATGATTTCTAGAATATTTTAATGATATTGTATAATTATATTCCCAGACCTTTCACTGTATTTTTTACATTTTGTATTATGTTAAATATTAGCCACCATCAGTTATACCAACATACATTAATAACTGTCACTTTAGTGTTAGTTTCCTTACATTTTGCATCATCCCATTACATTGTTCGTTTACCTTTCTTTCCTCACATTTGTGTGGTTGTTCCTGAGGATTTCTAACAACGGATTACAAGTTGTGCAATCATTTGGAACATGTAACCTTTTTGAATCCTTTTGGAACGTAGTCCACACGTAGCAGTTTAAACCCTGGAGCCTGGTTTATAGTTCCCTATGACTGAACAGTTGTCATCACAGTTCTATGGTTAGTGAGGATTATTAAGGTAGATATATAGGAATACTGGTCAATGCCTATTGTACACTTTAATCACTTTACAATATTTAATGGAAGGAAGCAATTGAATATAGCTACCCTCAGGATATATATTATGTTCATCAACATATTTTGTGTGTAAAGGCTCTCTAAACCATTTTTGAAAATTCATAAATACTTTCCTAACCCTAAATATTATACAAGATCAGAGTATCTACCAATTGGTACTGAAAAGGAGACAAATGTGCATGTTTAGATGGTTTCTTTCATTGATCCCTATTCTGAACCCGTTTTCTCAATATATATTCTAGTTTGTCTTTCTAGAAAATTCTAACATGAGAATTGAAGTTAATGGAACACCATATTTAAAGGAATGGCTTTAGATACAGTAAATGTACTGAAAACCCTATTGAATGAAAACTCCTTGAGAAAATCAGTTGGACAGAAAGTGGGAGAGTTTTCAGCAGTTGAATTCAATGAATTCAGTGCGTGCCATGGAGCCCCACCTGCAAAGCCTGTTACGCACCTGCATATAGTAAGTTTGAATACCAACATCTAAGAAGTGCTTAAATCAAAACGTGTAAAAAAGGATTTGATTTTGTAAATATGAATTGAGCCCTTTCATACTGACTAAAGAGTATTTTGCTCACACCTGCAACACATTACCATGATTGTACTGCTAATAAAATGTTTATTCTGTGTGACCATAATTAGGATTATCATGCTGATAAAACAGAGAGAGAGAGAGAGAGAGAGAGAGTGCACTCAAATCCAAGATAATCTGGATCATAATTAAAACATCTGGGAAGCAGTAATGGGCAGAAACTAGAAGATACAGAATATGTTCAGTACTACAATTCTGACATTTGTTGTTCATGCCAATTCCGCATTCTGTCTTCTCACTTACCCAGCTGCTGAAAGAAGTGAATACATGTGTGAATAATTAAATAGCCGTAATAAAGGACTCACTGGGGGATGATGTCTTCTGACCCAGCTCAAACTGGATTCCCCGGTACAGCTCTCTGGAGATCAGTCCATAGGCTACGATCATCACCACACCCGGAACAACAAAGAGCGTAAGCAGCAACATCATATTCCTGGGACACACACAGGAACTGGGATTAACAAGTCAGTTGTACCTTACCCCTCTAATAATTAAGGTTAGGATTTTTGGAGGATAAGCTGATCCTAGATCTGTGCCTGAGGACAGCTTCCACAAGGAGTACTGATATTTTATTTTTTATTTGACCTTTATTTAACTAGGCAAGTCAGTAAAGAACAAATTATTATTTACAATGACGGCCTACCCGGCCAAACCCTAACCTGGACAATGCTGGGCCAATTGTGCACTGCCCCATGGGACACCCAATCACAGCCAGGTTGTGATACAGCTTGGAATCTAACCAGGTTCTGTAGTGATGCCTCTAGCAGTAAGATGCAATGCCTTAGACCACTGTGCCACTCGGGAGCCCATGATAGATGCATAAAAGGGCTTGCTCACGGGAGACTTCCAGAAAGAGGTTAGGTAGAGGAAGTTCTTGAATATCTATGCTGGGATACAACCGGTGGAGACATGACATAATGGTTACTACCAATGTTTCCTCTAAGCTGTGCGAGTGTGCGGGCTTGCAGCTCCCCTTGGACTGCCATGCAGAAGAAACATCAGCCCGTGCTGAGAAGCATTAGATTGAACTCCTCATCTTTCTAGTTTTCCCCTTTAGTTAAGACTATCAATGTTTCCCTCTACGGTGGGAATTGCCAATATTAGCCACTTTCAATGCAACATACCAAAACAAAACGAACTTAGCAAGAGTATGCAAATCTATCTATGCAAGAGATTTTATTGTAGGGAGAATGCACCAGAGTAGTATTCTATTGCATTGACAGGCACAACTCAGCCCGTACTCTACAGACCGGTGCAGTATAACCAATCAAAGCTGCAGTACCCCTATATGCAAATAGACCATTGCTATATATGGTCTGTGCCATTCACTTTGAACTGGACTGTGTTTACAGCATGAGTGGTCGTGAGTAGATGCACTTGTTGTGAGATGAAAGCGAGAGCTGCATGTAGCCATGTGTGCACATTTGTTCATATTCTTTACTAGTAAGGGAGTTATTAGCCGAGTTATAGCTCATTTCTAGTCAGCAATGGGGAGTAGTTGCTTCCTACAAGAGCACAAAACGTGTGCATTTCTAGCCATCTTTGAAAAGTCAGGTAAAGAGCATTTTTTCTATCTAAAAGGGGCAGGGCTATATTTTGAGGCAGGCTTGAATAAACTAAGTAGCCAATAGACAGAGGGTAGCATAATTTGTCTGATTCTCTGTAATAAATGTATGGGAATAATAATGAGCTTTATTTTGTAAAGGGGTTTCTTGCATCAAACAACACATTTTCATCATGACTAAACTAGGTAAAGCTCCGCCTTATCTCAGCTCACTGCTCACTGGTCACGATGGCAACACCCATCCGTAGCACGCGCTCCAGCAGGTGTATCTCACTGATCATCCCAAAAGCCAACACCTCATTTGGCCGCCTTTCGTTCCAGTACTCTGCTGCCTGTGACTGGAACGAATTGCAAAAATCGCTGAAGTTGGAGACTTTTATCTCCCTCACCAACTTCAAACATCAGCTATCTGAGCAGCTAACCGATCGCTGCAGCTGTACATAGTCTATTGGTAAATAGCCCACCCTTTTCACCTACCTCATCCCCATACTGTTTTTATTTATTTACTTTTCTGCTCTTCTGCACACCAATATCTCTACCTGTACATGACCATCTGATCTTTTATCACTCCAGTGTTAATCTGCAACATTGTAATTATTTGCCTACCTCCTCATGCCTTTTGCACACATTGTATATAGACCCCCCCTTCGTTTTCTACTGTGTTATTGACTTGTTAATTGTTTACTCCATGTGTAACTCTTTGTTGTATGCTCACACTGCTATGCTTTATCTTGGCCAGGTCGCAGTTGCAAATGAGAACTTGTTCTCAACTAGCCTACCTGGTTAAATAAAGATGAAATAAAAAAAAATAAAAAAAAACAGGTTATTGTCAAGCCCTACATATCTTTTCCTAAAGTTTCATAGAATGTAGGCCAACCACACATTGGCTGCTGCTGTAGGCTGAATTATAGAACAGCTGTTTCCATAAATGTTGTGGGATGCATTTTCACCATTGTTTTTGATGGTAGGCCACTCTGATAGGCCTACATTGTTATCAAATAACCACAGTAGCCTACTTCGCCATTGTTATTGGTAACTTAAAGCAGGTACAGCCTCAGTGTTCACAATAAACGCATGCCAGAAGTTGCACAGAATGTTCACAATGTTCGAGTTTATGCTCAGTAGATCTGAAATTTGCTGGGTGCTGAAAAAAATTACAAGGAATATTGGTTACTACTCTAACACTATAGAAGACACCACGATGTTGTTTCTTATACTATCCATTCCAACCAGTTGTCATCATGAAGGACAAAATATCTGGAAAGAGGAACTCTAAATACATTTGTAAGCGTAATGTCTTGATTGTGAATATTCTATATATTATACTCTCTTCTCCAGAGGACACGTGGGACTTAGAATAAAATAACTCACAGGTTACAACAGATAAACTATTTTGTCTTGTATTAGTTCTCCTTCACAAGAACAGCCAAGAATCTCACATCGACATAATAGCTCCTTCTCCTTGACTCTGACACAAGCAGGTGGCTTCTGGGAATAATTAAGTGCTTCACACTAAAAGCCTTAAACGGGTACAATCAATACTAGTGACTAAATACAATTTCAGAATACAAGTAATAGTGCCAAAACCAAGGCTACATCTTCCTAGAAACATTGATCTGGTGAATTGAGAATGGGAATTGTTCGAATTTAACTACCGCTCTGGGGAAAGTCACATGAATGATAGCCTTAATAGCTCATTGAAAAAATGTTGGGTTTTCCTTTGAAGAGTTACCACGGCCATTATAATTATATTCCTCAATCATAAGAGAGCCGGTAGCAGTTTAGAATCATTTGATTTGCATGCATTTTCCGTTGCAATAATTGTTCTTATTTTTGGTTCGTAGTGTTCTAGACTTTGTAACTCACAATTAAACCCTGAGTGGAAGAAAAGGTAAAGAGAACGTTTTGTGCATTTGATTCCTCTCAATAGTGGTTTCAAATGGATGTCTGACAACCGAGAGGTTGGAGAGGAACCCCAGAGAGCCCTGTGAATGACAGCACTGGATGTTAACACACAGTGGAAGACAGAACACACTTAACAAGTTAACATTTAAATGTATGGTTGATTTAGGTCAGAGTTCCTCAGAGAGCGGGGATGAGGGATGAAGGATGAGGAGATGAGGAAGGAAAGGTTGAGAGAGACAGACGGACAGACAAACAGATGGAGAAGGGATGAGGAGGCAATAGAAAGAGGGCTATGAAGAAGAGGGAGAAGAAGAATTAGAGGGTTAGAGAGATCGTAAGATGTGAAAGAGAGTAAGGGGTTGAGAGGTTAGCGAGGCCGAGAGCGGAGTTAGTACTGGTGGAGATACTAGAGGGCGATGCATAAACCGTGAGACACTAGGCTACCCCTGAGCCTGCTTTGGAGGGAAAGACCCAAACAAAACAAAACTGTTGAGGTGTGTTTCTCTCTTAAGGCTCTCTTACTGACTATAACAATGGCAGTCGGTGCCATTTAAGATGAGGAAGGATTTTCATTTTTTTAATGAGCATGGCCTTATTTCTATTACAGCATATTGGATGACTGTTATTCATATTCCATTCACCTAGTTCAATGTAACATCATTGATACTCAACTTTCCCATATACCCATCATGAGGTTACTAGAACCTAGCCTAGGAATGAAAGTTTACAGCATAGGTGCACACAGGTCGAGAGAAAGATTTGAGGTGACAGACATTGACAGATGGACAGACAGTGACACATTCTATACTGCCTTGCACACACTTGCCTGCATCTAGCTGACCTAGGCTGTAATCATTAGTCCAACAGTTGCAAATGAGAATTTCTATTGAAAAAATTCAGGTATGTTTATCCCCGTTTCGTTACGTTTGCTTCCATTTAAGAAACGTTTTTCAACAGAATCTATGGAATGAATACACCCCTGATCAAACGCAAATAGTTCACTTTCATAGCCACAGAAACAGCCAGTTGTATTCCTTCTCACATCTACGTGGTCTCCTCCTCTCACCTTTCCCTTTGCCCGTGGACTTCAATGCACAACACATCAGCTGTCTGTGACCAGGCAAAAAAAAACTTTCCAAAATCAAAACTTCATATCATAACCGCTACAGACAGCCTACATTGTTGTCACCACATTGGCTAAAATAACATAGCTGATAGAACTAATGCATTAGTAAACCCGCTACAATCATGCAGTACAGTGTACAGACAGTACGTAGTTTAGCAGTTACACGGCGGGCAATAATTTAGTCAAACCAAAAGCTTACCTGGAAGAGTTCCAGTGTTGAATAGTCATAGCCAGCTTGCTAACATAGCATCCATCTGGATGAGCTGGGTGTTTGAGTTGGCAAAACTGGCTAGCTGCATTTGCTAGCTAAGTAAGTGAAAGTGAAAAAAAGGACAAAAAAGGTGACTAACCCCATTCCGTACAAAGGCTGCAATGACAACTAATGGGACTGTAGCGACTGTGTTAACATCAACATCTGGGGTGTGAACTACGTTTCTATTCAAGCATTGATTGACATGGTAATGGCTCAATAGTATTGGAGAAAAGTTTAAAAAACTGACCCCTCCAACGCTGTACATTAAATTGTGACGTGTCATGGCGTAACGTACAGAACGCATAAAGCAACTAATTCTGTGTCTTACAGCCTCTCTCCACCAGGTGTAGTGCTTCTCTCACTGTTTAAAAATAAGAAAGGGACAGGGTAAGGAGGATACCTAGTCATTTTTTGCGTCATCACTGCAAGCCATCATGACTCTCAAAAAGCAGCGACAGCCGCTATTTACTTCTGAAGATAACTTTAGCACCGCCCTAAAAAACAGTATATAGTTATAGTGTTTTATTTACATTTTAGAGGTGATAATGTGATAAATTGGACAGATTGGGTCTCACTTTCACTATCACGCAATAGAGTTCGCTTCCCCACCCACCGTTTTTAAAAAGGCCCGCCGGAGCTCATTGCCTTCTTGAATCATGCAGAGATGGGCATCATGAAGGCCTCGTCATTGATTTTGTTGGAAAGGGGAGATATTGTGCTTTACAATGGTCTTGATATTACAGTTGATCTGGAAGAATTATGTTTTTTGGGCTTTAAAATAAGGTCAATTATACAGACCAGCGCAATGTACAAAAGTGAGTTAGTTAACATTAGTTCTCTCTCTCTCGCTCCTCATTCATTTTTGAATACATTAATTTGTTCAAAACTGTTCAACTATTGTCTTTCTCTCCCTTTGAGTCTACTACTTACCACAGTTTATGCACTGCAGTGCTAGCTAGCTGTAGTGTATGCTTTCATTACTAGATTAATTATATGATCCTTTGATTGGGTGGACAACATGTCAGTTCATGCTGCAAGAGGTCTGATAGGTTGGAGGATGACCTCCGGAAATTGGCAGAATTACTTTGTAAGTCTATGGAATGGGGTGAGAACCATGAGCCTCTTAGATTTTGTATTGAAGTCAATGTACCCAGAGGAGGACGGAAGCTAGCTGTCCTCTGGTTACACCATAGTGCTACCCTACAGAGTGCTGCTGAGGCTAACATAGACCTGCATTGCAAAACAGTGTGATTTAATCAATTATTTGGTGACGTGAATATTTTTTTGTATAGTTTTATGTAAAAAGCATAACTTTTAAATGTTTCACTATTTTTATTTTTATGAAATTCACTGAGGAGGAGCATCCACTGGACTATAGTTGTTATTTTCTGTAGACTGGAAAGCCTCAAGTGTCTTTTTCTCACAGGACTCCACTCCACCAATAATGGGTTATGGCAGTAGGCTACCAATATAAAATATAATGAGAGAGCAGCAGTACGTCTTGTACTGTACACAGGCTGTGTCTAATACCTCCCCCAGAGGAGCCCTACAATCATCCACAATGCACCTGGTGACCTGGGATGCACTTCTACTACAATGACAAATTAATGGCTTCTCTGGTGGGAAATGGTCAGCTGGAGAACAAATTAAAATTATTTTGCTGTTGAGAGCATTTTAGTGATCGTTTTGTATTCTACTGTGAATACAAACACAATATTTCTGTATCATCAATTCATATGTGTAGGAAGATTTTCCTTTCTTCGTAAATACAGTTCCACCCAAACCCCATAAAATGAAGTATTAGGAAAACAGTAGTAAGCAAAAAGTAAGATGAGTATGAGTATGTACCCATCCACACACACCCACACTCCCCACCCAAACACACACACACACACATACACAGACACACACACTCACCAGGTCTGCTCCACCTCCCTGTGGGGCCAGATATGGCGACACATGCGTGCGATGGTGATGTTGTCCTTCAGGGGGACATGGACCAGATGGCTGAACACCGGGTAGGGACTCATGATCATGAAGGACAGCAGCCAGGTGGCAGTAATCACCCGGTAGGCATGGGAACGGGTCTGCCACGCCCGTGACTTTAGCGGGTTGCAGATGGCGCTGTAGCGCTCAATTGCTATGGCAACCAGGCTGAAGGTGGAGATACTCACGGAAACACCTGTTGGAAAATAAAGAAAATTAAACTAGATAACAAACAAAATTTAAGAGTTTAGATTATACACAGTTGAAGTCGGATGTTTACATACACCTTAGCCAACTACTTTTAAACTCAGTTTTTCACAATTCCTGACATTTAATCCTAGTAAAAATTCCCTGTTTTAGGTCAGTTAGGATGACCACTTTATTTTAAGAATGTGAAACGTCAGAATAATAGTAGAGAGGGATTTATTTCAGCTTTTATTTCTTTCATCACATTCCCAGTGGGTCAGAAGTTCACATACACTCAATTAGTATTTGGTAGAATTGCCTTTAAATTGATTAACTTGGGTCAAACGTATCGGGAAGCCTTCCACAAGCTTCCCACAATAAATTGGGTGAATTTATGGCGGTTTTGGAGCAGTGGCTTCTTCCTTGCTGAATGGCCTTTCAGGTTCTGTCGATATAGGACTCGTTTTACTTTCGATATAGATAGTTTGTACTTGTTTCCTCCAGCATCTTCACAAGGTCCTTTACTGTTGTTCTGGGATTGATTTGCTGTCATGCCCTGACCTTCGATATCTCTGTTTTCTATATATTTTGGTTAGGTCAGGGTGTGACTAGGGTGGGTACCCTAGGTTTTTGTATGTCTAGGTTTTTCATATGTCTATGGGTTTTGAATGTCTAGGGATTATGTATGTCTATGTTGGCCTGATATGGTTTTCAATCAGAGACAGCTGTTTATCGTTGTCTCTGATTGGGGATCATATTTCAGGCAGGCCTTTTTCCCACTTTCTGGTGTGGGATCTTGACTATGTGTAGTTGCCTGTCAGCACTCTATTGTATAGCTTCACGTTTAGTTTCTTATTTTGTCAGTTTGTTTGGTGTTCATTCTTTTAATAAAGAGAATGTACGCATACAACACTGCGCCTTGGTCTCCTTCATACGACGAACGTGACAGAAGATCCCACCAAAAATGGACCAAGCAGCGTGTTCAGGAGGAATGGACCTAGGAGGAGATTCTGGAGGGAAAAGGACCCTGGACGCAGGCCGGAGAGTATCGCCAACCTAAGGAGGAGATAAGAGGCAGCAAAAGCGGAACGGCGACGATACGAGGAGATAGCTCAACGGAGCAAGCATGAGAGGCAAAATTTAGGGGGGAGAGCAGTCGGCGGAGCCGAGGAGCGAACCAGAGCAAGTCAGGGAGTCGGATGAGGAGCTCGACACAAGATTCCGGGGAGAGGTGCTAGCTTTGAGAGCGCTGCAGAGCGGGCGTGCTGAGGTGCATGTCATCAGCCCAGTGCCACCTGTACCGGTCCCACGCATCAGATCTCCAGTGCGCCTCCACAGTCCAGTACGTCCTGTGCCTCTTCCCCGGACTCGCCCTGAGATGCGTGTCATCAGCCCAGTGCCACCTGTACCGGTCCCAAGCATCAGACCTCCAGTGCGCCTCCACAGTCCAGAGCTTCCGGCGACAGTTCCCAGTCCAGAGCTTCCGGCGACAGTTCCCAGTCCAGAGCTTCCGGTGACAGATTCCAGTCCAGAGATTCCAACGACGGTCCACAATCCGGAACCTCCAACGTCGGTCCACAGTCTGGAAACTCCTGCGATGGTCCACAGTCCGGAACCTCCAGCGACGGTCCCCAGTCCGGGGCCTCCAGCGACGGTCCCTAGTTCGGGACCTCCAGCGACGGTCCCCAGTCTTGGGTCTCCATCGATGGTCCCCAGTCTGGGACCTCCATTGACGAGCTGCAGTCCAGAGTCTTCAGCGAAGAGCTGCAGTCCAGATCCTCCCGTGGTGGTTCCCAGTTCTGAGCCTCCGGCGATGATCCACGGTCCGGTTACACAGAAGCGGAGGGATCAGTGTAGGGAGCGGGGACTGCGTCCTGTACCGGAGCCACCACCGAGGGTAGATGCCCACCTGAACCCTCCCCTATAGGTTCAGGTTTGTGGCCGGGAGTCCGCACTTTTGGGGGCGGGGGTACTGTCATGCCCTGACCTTAGATATCTCTGTTTTCTATATATTTTGGTTAGGTCAGGGTGTGACTAGGGTGGGTACTCTAGGTTTTTGTATGTCTAGGGTTTTGTATGTCTAGGGGTTTTGTATGTCTATGTTGGCCTGATATGGTTCCCAATCAGAGACAGCTGTTTATCGTTGTCTCTGATTGGGGATCATATTTCAGGCAGGCCTTTTTCCCACTTTCTGGTGTGGGATCTTGACTATGTGTAGTTGCCTGTCAGCACTCTATTGTATAGTTTCACGTTTCGTTTGCTATTTTGTTCGGTGATCATTCTTTTAATAAAGAGAATGTACACATACGACGCTGCACATTGGTCTCCTTCATACGACGAACGTGACATTTGCACTTTTCGCACCAAAGTACATTCATCTCTAGGAGACAGAATGCGTCTCCTTCCTGAGCGGTATGACGGCTGCGTGGTCCCATGGTGTTTATACTTGCATACTATTGTTTGTACAGATGAATGTGGTACCTTCAGGTGTTTGGAAATTGCTCCCAAGGATGAACCAGAGGAGGTCTACAATTATTTTTCTGAGATCTTCCCTGACTTCTTTTGACTTTCCCATGATGTCAAGCAAAGTAGCACTGAGTTTGAAGGTAGGCCTTGAAATACATCCACAGGTACACCTCCAATTGACTTAAATTATGTCAATTAGCCTATCAGAAGCTTCTAAAGCCATGTCATCATTTTCTGGAATTTTCCAAGCTGTTTCAAGGCACAGTCAAATTAGTGTATGTAAACTTCTGACCCACTGGAATTGTGATACAGTGCTAACTGACTTGCCAAAACTAAAGTTCATTACCAAGAAATTTGTGGAGTGGTGGAAAAATGAGTTTTAATAACTCCAACCTAAGTGTATGTAAACTTCTGACTTCAGCTGTATGTAAGTGTATGTATATACAGTTCAAGTCGGAAGTTTACATACACTTCGGTTGGAGCCATTTAAACTCATATTTCAATCACTCCACAAATTTCTTGTTAATAAACTATAGCTCTCGCAAGTCGGTTAGGACATCTACTTCGTGGATGACACAAGTCATTTTTTCAGCAATTGTTTAAGTCTTAAAGTTCAAACTTTTCAAACCAGTCCCCCATTCTTACCCATGAGGTAAGCCACTATCTTGCACATGGTGGGCCCAAAGATGAAGTCCTCCAGGAGGTTGGGTATGAGGGTGAAGGGCATGCAGAAGATGGCCATCATCAGGTCGCTGACCGCCAGGGACAGCAGGAAGGAGTTGGTGACCGTCCTCATGCGCTTGTTGACCGTCAGGACCACAATGATTAGCAGGTTGCCAAACACACTGAGGAGGAAGATTACCGAGTAGAGCAGGATACGCAGCGAGTCCACCTCTGGAGGGAGGTGGAGATGGAGGAGAGAGGAGGATAAAAAAGAGAGAGATAGAGAGGGGGTATAAAAGAAAGAGGGGGGAGCATGAGAGAGAGGGGTTGACAAACAGAGGTGGAGATAAAAAAACATGTTAGATTCAAAACCTGATCGAAGCAATAAAATCCCACAGTTCACAATCCATCACAGTATTTGTGTTGTGTTCTTCAGCCACAGGTGGTTAGATACATGGTTATTATGTCATGTCACCAGAACACTACTCTTCCCCCTGCCAAGCCTGGAGGAGGTCAGGTAAATTCTTTATAGAAGCCCATCGAGCGAGAAAGTGAGTGAGGACAGGAGCCCTGGTCCAGTTTAACAGATTAATCAGCACTGTTGAACATACAGCTCAATACAATCACCCTGTTTCACTGTGTTTCTATTGATTTCTAGATCTAACTGGCTTCTGGGTGTACCATAGTGATAGTGGTGGGAGGGAGTGTGTGTGTGCATGTGTGTGTGTGTGTGTGTGTGTGTGTGTGTGTGTGTGTGTGTGTGTGTGTGTGTGTGTGTGTGTGTGTGTGTGTGTGTGTGTGTGTGTGTGTGTGTGTGTGTGTGTGTGTGTGAGGAAGGAAGGTAAATGAAAAAGAGAAATAATTCCAGTCCTTATTGACTACCTTAAAGGTACTTCTTCTGGTCTGGAAAGCAACTTCTACTTTATCTCCATGGGACACCATTCACTTACAGACCATGGCCTAATGCACGCAATGAATTACACAATTACATTTCCAACGGGGTCGGTTAGTGATGAGAAAGTAATTGTGAAGAGAAGAACGTTTCTCATAATGATTCATTAAAAGGGATAAGGAATGTTAATTGGAGAGAAGTGCTGATAGTGTACAGTAAAACACTATTTGAATGTCACAGAGTATGTTATCATGTATGTCTCTGACACAAACTCACTGTGGGCCAGATCAGATCTAGGTCAGCACAACTCAAATATTAATGGGATTATAACATACTTACATATCTATGTAGAGTTTATGCAACCTCCTTTTTCAAACAAATGTCCTACCTACTGTATCAATGCTTTCTCTACCTTTCTGTTCCACATACATTCCACTGACATACTACCCACTGGGCACACACTGGTTGAATCAACGTTGTTTCCACATCATTTTAATGAAATTAAGTTGAACCAATGTGGAATAGATGTTGAATTTGACATCTGTGCCCAGTGGGTATCTCCCTCCCCTCCACTGACTCTGGCAAAGAGTCCATGTTCTCTCCTCTTAGTATTTGGGTGGTCAAATTATAGGAGAGCCAGCATGAGCTCTGAGGATTAGGATCCCCAGTGGGTTGTATCCTGTTAGTGCCCCATCTTCCTCTGTATAAAAAACCTCCAGTCCGTTCCACCATGTTGCTTTCACCTGCAAAATTATCAGACCAGTGAAGGGGAGTCAATGAGGGAGGGAATAGATCAAAGCTGGGGGTGCAACTGTTTGAAATGAAATGCAGCTCAGGTTTAGAAGAGAAAGAGAGAAAGAGAAAGAGAAAGAGGTGTTTGGTTCGTCAGGTTTTAGAAGATGCAGCGACAGCAGCCCCAGGGTATTTTGGGCTCCAGCGGGTCATATCCTGTTGAAGTCCCATCTCTCTGCCTGTCACTCAAATCTCAGCCTGCCAGCCCACCCATCCCCCGCTGACACATAGACCATCTAAGCACGCTCAAGGCAACCATGCCCAAGGGATAAGAGCCGCTCTGTATGTTCAACTACAAACACTCACCCTCCGGGCCTGACAGCCTCAGGCCTGCGTGTTTGTTCATGTGTGTGTGGGTGGGTGAGTGCTCGTGTGTGCATGTTTGCGTAAACGTGGCATGTGTGTGTTTGTTGTTTGTGGTACTAGTGAGCTGACACACTGGTATTGCAGATAGGGTTTGGATTTACTCTTATGCAAGACTGCACCCCAATCAACAAACTGTCTCTGCTGCTCACTCTGATTGTCTTTCACACATACAGTACACTCTAGCTCTCATTCTCTGCATGCTATTATATCACAGCTCTCTCTCTCTCTCTCTCTCTCTCTCTCTCTCTCTCTCTCTCTCTCTCTCTCTCTCTCTCTCTCTCTCTCTCTCTCTCTCTCTCTCTCTCTCTCTCTCTCTCTCTCTCTCTCTCTCTCTCTCTCTCTCTCTCTCTCTCTCTCTCTCTCTCTCTCTCTCTCTCTCTCTCTCTCTCTCTGAGGGTCTACCCTCAGCTTATACATACAGTACTATATACATTTACGCACATAGTATATTTTACATGAGTTATCTTTTGTTTGTTTTTGCCACATATTTTTCGATCGTTCTGTGATGTTTCACAAAAGTTCTAAACCCATAGAAATTTTACGGACATAAAAAAACATCTTACATTAGTTTTTTTTGTTTTTTTTATTGTATATTTTTCACCCTTCAGATCCCCTCAACCCCTCCCATCTATCTCTGAACACTATCCAATTTTGATTTGTTTTGTTTCTATTTGCCATATTCAACTGTGCTGTGATGTTTCACAAAAGTTCTGGACCTTTCTATTCTCATAGTTCCTATAGATTGTAAATCAAATATAAACACGGAGTATTATTATAATATTGATCAATTGATTATGCCTTTTTAGATCACCCAGCAGTGCCATTTGCAGAGTGAACAGAAGGTAAATGTTGCAATTCTTCAGCCTTTCCTGAACCCACAAGCAAAAACAAGCTACATATGGACAGTGCAAAACAAGTGATCTAATGATTCTGTCCCTTCACAGCTAAATCTGCAAAGCTGGGATGGTTGTATTCCCCATACATATATTATTCTTCTGGTTGCAAGAATTTTGTATAATAATTTAAATAGAAAAACTCTGTTTTGAATCAGGCGTCGTTGTGTGTCTCAGTTCATATACCATATGCCATGGAATCGGTACGTTGAAAATCTTTTCCCAACTATTTAAAAATCTGTATGGCACAACTGTCCCATTTTTGGTCCTTCAATGAAACTTGTATTCTTTTTAATTTCTCCAAATTTTTCTTCAACCTATTTTGGTATTTAATGCAGGGTGGACAGACAAGTTCCTTACTTTCTCCCCCTTCCGCTTGCCTCTTCCATGTTTGATGTAATGCTGCAAATAGTTGGTTGTAATTTTGGATCGAGCAGACATTTCCACATATTTTTGTTAGCTGCATGCGTGACATAACCCCACCAGTGGTATTTCTGATATAATTTTCAAAGATTATACTGTTTATAAACACTCTTTCTAAAAGAGTATGTTAAAAAAAATCATATATATATATATATATATATATATATATATATATATATAGAATATGCATATAATTGACAGCTTAGGATAGAAAAAACTCTAACGTTTCCAAAACTGTAAAAATATTGTCTGTAAGTATAACAGAACTGAACGGAGCTATTTCGCCTACAAAAATAATATTTTGGGAAAAAAGGAACATTGGCTATCTAACTGGGAGTCTCGTGAGTGAAAACATCCAAAGCTCATCAAAGGTAAACGATTTAATTTGATTGCTTTTCTGATTTCCGTGACCAAATTACCTGCTGCTAGTTGGACAAAATGCTATGCTAGGCTATCGATAAACTTACACAAATGCTTGTCTAGCTTTGGCTGTAAAGCATATTTGGAAAATCTGAGATGACAGGGTGATTAACCAAAGGCTAAGCTGTGTCTCAATATATTTCACTTGTGATTTTCATGAATAGGAATATTTTCTAGGAATATTTATGTCTGTTGCGTTATGCTAATTAGTGTCAGTCGATGATTACGCTCCCTCATGCGGGATGGGGAGTCACTAGAGGTTTAAGAATGTGAAATGTCAGAATAATAGTAGAGAGAATGATTTATTTCAGCTTTCAATTCTTTGATCACATTCCCAGTGGGTCAGAAGTTTACATATCCTCAATTAGAAGTTTACATACAATCAATTAGTATTTTGTCTGTCTGGCTAGACTGTAAACTCTCCTTCCAGACTCACATTAAGCATCTCCAACAAAGCATCCTTCACTCATGCTGCCAAACACACCCTCATAAAACTGACCATCCTACCGATCCTCGACTTCGGCGATATCATTTACAAAATACCCTCCAACACTCTACTCAACAAATTGGATGCAGTCCATCACAGTGCCATCCATTTTGTCAGCAAAGCCCCATATACTACCCACCACTGCGACCTGTACACTCTCGTTGGCTGGCCCTCGCTTCAAACTCATCGCCAAACCCACTGGCTCCAGGTCATCTACAAGACTTTGCTGGGTAAAGCCCCGCCTTATCTCAGCTCACCCACCCGTAGCACGTGCTCACCCCCAAAGCCAATTCCTCCTTTTGCTGACTTTCCTTCCAGTTCTCTGCTGCCAATGAACGAACTGCAAAAATCACTGAAGCTGGAGACTCATATCTCCCTCACTAGCTTTAAGCACCAGCTGTCAGAGCAGCTCCCAGATCACTGCACCTGTACATAGCCTATCTGTTAATATCCCATCCAACTACCTCATCCCCATACTGTATTTATTTATTTATCTAGCTCCTTTGCACCCCAGTATCTCTACTTGCACATTCATCTTCTGCACATCTATCACTCCAGTATTTAATTGGTGTATTGTAATTACTTCGCCACCATGTCTATTTATTGCCTTACCTCCCTTATCTAACCTCATTTGCACACACTGTATATTGACTGTTTCTACTGTATTATTGACTGTATGTTTGTTTATTACATGTGTAACTCTGTGTTGAGTCGAACTGCTTTGCTTTATCATGGCAAGGTCGCAGTTGTAAATGAGAACTTGTTCTCAACTAGCCTACCTAAATAAAACATTTAAAAAATTGGTCGCATTGCCTTTAAATTGGTTAACTTGGGTCAAACGTTTCGGGAAGCCTTCCACAAGCTTCCCAAAATAAGTTGGGTGAATTTTCGCTCATTCCTCCTGACAGAGCTGGTGTAACTGAGTCAGGTTTGTAGGCCTCCTTGCTCGCACACGCTTTTTCAGTTCTGCCCACAAATATTCAATGGGATTGAGGTCAGGGTTTTGTGATGGCCACTCCAATACCTTTTTGTGGTCCTTAAGCCATTTTTACCACAACTTTGGAAGTATGCTTGGGGTCATTGTCCATTTGGAAGACCCATTTGCAACCAAGCTTTAAATTCCTGACTGATGTCTTGAGATGTTACTTCAATATATCCACATAATTTTCCTACCCCATGATGGCATCTATTTGTGAAGTGCACCACTACCTCCTGCAGTAAAGCACCCCCACAACATGATGCTGCCACCCCCGTGCTTCACGGTTGGGATGGTGTTCTTCGGCTTGCAAGCCTCCCCTTTTTCCTCCGAACATTACGATGGTCATTATGGTCAAACAGTTCTATTTTTGTTTCATCAGACCAGAGGACATTTCTCTAAAAAGTACAATCTTTGTCCCCATGTGCAGTTGCAAACCGTAGTCTGGCTTTTTTAACATACAGTTGAAGTTGGAAGTTTACATACACTTCGGTTGGAGTCATTTAAACTTGTTAACAAACTACAGTTTTGGCATGTCGGTTAGGACATCTACTTTATGCATGACACAAGTAATTATTCCAACAATTGTTTACAGACAGATTATTTCAAGTATAATTCACTGCATCACAATTCAAAAGGGTCAGAAGTTTATATTCACTAAGTTGACTGTGACTTTAAACAGCCTGGAAAATTCCAGAAAATTATGTCATGGCTGTTGAAGCTTCTGATAGACTAATTGACATCATTTGAGTCAATTGGAGGTGTACCTGTGGATGTATTTCAAGGCCCACCTTCAAACTCAGTGCCTCTTTGCTTGACATCATGGGAAAATCAAAAGAAATCAGCCAAGACCTCAGAATTGTTTGTTGTTGACAAGTCTGATTCATCCTTGGGAGCAATTTCCAAACGCCTGAAGGTACTAAGTTCATCTGTACAAACAATAGTATGCAAGCATAAACAGCATGGGACCAGGCAGCCTTCATATCGCTCAGGAAGGAGACACGTTCTGTCTCCTAGATGTAATGTACTTTGTTGCGAAAAGTACAAATCAATCCCAGAACAACAGCAAAGGACCTTGTGAAGATGCTGGAGGAAACAGGTACAAAAGTATTTATCCACAGTAAAACGAGTCCTATATCAACATAACCCGAATCGGCGCTCATCAAGGAATAAGCCACTGCTCCAGAACCGCCATTAAAAAAAATCTGAAAAGGACGACGTCTTTAATCTTGCGTTGTTTTATATATCAACTCATACATCCTGTACCATGGAGTCGGTACATCAAAAATCTCTTCCCAACTATTTTGCAATCTGTATGGCACAGTTGTCAACATCCTGGTCCTCAAATGAAACTGGTATGCTTTCCTGTTTATGATATTTTTTTTCCTCCGACAGTTTTGATCCTTTATATTGGGCAGACAGACTAGTTCCCTAACTCCTCCCATTACCACCTGCCTCCTCCATTTTTTGGGTAACGCTATAATCAATTGGTTGTACTCTTGGATTATGCAGACCTTCCCGTACAATTCTGATAACACCATGAAGGACATAACTCTACCATTCCAATGTACAATATAATTTAAGAACAAAATACCCATTTCAAAGATCTTTCCCAAAAGTACAGGTATTTTATCAACCAGCACATTTGAGTTCAGCCAGAATATTTGTTGTAATATTTGTTCTTTTCAGGGGGATGAAATTGAAATTGTAGCCAGCTCTGCAATGCTTGTTTGAAAAAGAGAGATACTTTGAAAAAGGTATCATTTTCAATTAATCAAAAATGAGACACGGCAATCTGCACAAAGGCAAAAAGGCCATTTTTAAACAATAGATAAGCTTTTCTTAGTAATCTACTTGAGAACCATTTAGCGCCCTTTTGAATGTGTAGCTTTTAGAGAGAGGTTTAGTGCTTTTATATTTAATCATCTCAACCCACCCAATTAATATACATTTTCTAAATAGGCACGCTTTATTTTGTCTGGTTTAGCTACCCAGATTAAGCTAAATATTTTTTGCTCATATGATTTGAAAAACAAATCATCAGGAGTAGGCATAAGTGAGTAAACTGAGATATGACTAAGGAGTTAATCAGGGCAATTTCTCCATAAATAGACAGGTATTTACCTCTCCATGGTTGCAGGATCTTGTCTATTTTTACAAGTTTTCTATTGAAATTCATTGTGGGGAGCATATTTATATATTTTGTGATTTGAATACCGAGTATGTCTACTTCACCATCAGCCCATTTTATAGGTTAACTGCAGGGTAATGTAAAAGTTGTATTTTTTGAAGATGCAATATGTAAGATTGTACACTCATCATAATTAGGTTTTAGTCCAGAGAGTACAGAAAAGTTATCTAGAGACATGGCAGGGATCTAGCTTTCATATTTAATATAAAACTTGAGTCATCCGCATACATGGACAACTTTGTTTTTAAGCCTTGGATTTCTAATCTTCTAATGTTGTTATTGGATCTGATTTTAATAGCTAGCATTTCGATGGCCATGCCGAATAGATATGGTGACATTATTTTATAAGAGAATCACCGAAATTGAAAATATCCAGGCATTTATAAATAATATCCAGACTTACTTTATCAAATGCCTTTTCAAAACCGCTATAAATACCAGGCCTGGCTTCTTAAATGTTTCATGATGTTCTATTATTTCTAGTAGTTCTCATATATTATCTCTGATGTATTGCCCATATAAAAAAACCTGTCATATCAGGATGAACAATACCTGATAAAACCCTTTTAATTCTGAGTGCTATGCATTTCGCTAATATTTTTGCATAACAACATTGTTAAGGGGCTACCAGTTTTTTAGATAGACTGGGTCTTTATATTTGCCATCTGGGTCTTGTTTTAATAATAGACAAATCAGACCTTCCTGTTGAGTCCCTTACAGACTACCATTTCTATAGGAGTAGTTAAAACAATCTAACAATGGAGCTTTTCGTATATCAAAAAGGCTTGATATACCTCTACAGGTATTGTCACGGTTTTCTTCCGTCGAAGGAGAGGAGGACCAAAATGCAGCGTAGTTCGTGTTCAACATGTTTATTGAAAGACGATAACGTGAACACTACACAAATACAAAATAACAAACGTGGCAAAACCGAAACAGTCCTATCTGGTGCAGAGAACACAAAGACAGGAAACAATGACCCACAAAGTACCCACAGAATATGGCTGCCTAAATATGGTTCCCAATCAGAGACAACGATAGACAGCTGCCTCTAATTGAGAACCAATCTAGGCAACCATAGACATACAATATACCTAGAAAGGATACATCCCCATAAACATACAAAACCCCTAGACAAGAAAAAAACCACATACATCACCCATGTCACACCCTGACCTAACCAAAATAACAAGGAAAACAAAGAATACTAAGGTCAGGGTGTGACAGGTATGCCATCAAGCCCTGGGGTTTATGCAGGCTAAAATGATTTTACAGCCTCTAAAAGTTATTCCTCTGTAATTTCACCTTTGCACTGATCTCTCTGTACATTTGTTAATTTTCAATTTTTTCTATTATTTGGAAAGAATTCCTTACTGTAATCTTCATTCAGTGGGAGAGGATGAGACAGAAAAGAGAACATCTGTGTCACGCCCTGACCTTAGATATCTCTGTTTTCTTTATATTTTGGTTAGGTCAGGGTGTGACTAGGGTGGATACGTTACTTTTTGTATTGTCTAGGTTTTTTGGTATGTCTAGGGTTTTAAAAATAAGTTGTCCTCCAGTAAACTTTGATTACATTTCCAATATCCTCATCCACGTGGAAAACCTGTAAGAGTTTTGTGAATGCCAATTAGATGAGGATCTGATCGCATTCTGTCTACTATTAATAAAACTATTTTAACCTTTGATGCAAGAGAGAAAGAGACAAGAAAGTTGTCAAGACGACTAGCTTGATTAAGTCTCCTCCATGTATATCTCACTAGGTCAGGTTTTTTAGTCTCCAAATATCCACTATTTCTAATGTGTCCATAATATTTGTGATTTCCTTAAGGGCACGGTGATGATAGTTTGTAGAGTAATTACCTTTACGGTCCATTGAGACACTTAACTCTGTCTTATAGTGTCCTACCGTAATGATTTGATCATTTGTTGCCTGTAAATTCAATAATTTAGAAAAATGTTTTCAAAGAAGTATGGATCATCCTGATTTGGATCATATAGATTAATGAGCCAAATCTCTTTTTAGTCCAATTTCATTTTCAAAAAGATCCACCTTCCTTGCAAATCATTCCTGACTATTTCCACATTCAGAATGACATTTTTCTTAATTAATATCATCACACCTTTTGAGTTCCAAGATATAGGGTTAGGGTTCGGCTTCACTACACAAAAGACAATCACAAGCTTTTTAAATCGCACCAACAAAAAACAGCCCCCTTTAAATAGAAAGCTCTGGAAATGGGTTGTTTTTGCTAATATTTAATGGACTCCAAAATTGTAATTACTTTAATTACTTTAAAAAGGCAAGAAGGTTTATTAGTAAATAAATAGATATGCCGATAGTGGACAACCTTGTTTAACTCCTCTTGACAGTTTAATACTTTCTGAGAAGTAGCCATTATTTACTATTTTACACCTGGAGTTACTATACATAACTTTAACCCATTTTATAAGAGATTCTCCAAAATTGAAATATTCCAGGCATTTAAATATAAATTCCAGTCGTACTTTATCAAAAGCCTTTTCAAAGTCAGCTATGAATACCAGGTCTGGTTTACCAGATTTTTCATAGTGTACTATTGTTTCCAGTACTAGACTTATATTATCTCCAATGTATTGTTCATGTAAAAAAAACTTTCTGATTAGGATGAATAATATCAGAGAATACCTTTTTTAATTCTATGCGCTATGCATTTTGCTAGAGTTTTGCATACAACACTGAAGTGTAAGTGACCTCATTTTTTTTTTAAATGAACTGGATCTTTATATTTACCACCTGGGTCCTGTTTCAGTAATAGTGAAATCTGACCTTCTTGTTGAGTATCTGACAATCTACCATTTTATAGGAGTGGTTAAAACATGCTAATAACTGTCCTCTGAGTACATAAAAAAAGGTTTGATATACCTCAACTGGTATGCCATCCTTACAATTAACTTCAATTGGTGGAGATGGAGGAAACAGAAACAAAAAAACACATTATTAAAGTACTTTGCTTCCTCTTTCAAAATATATTTTGGTGAGACATGGGTGACTCATTTGTAACAAGTTTCAGTACATTATTTCTGGTAGCACTTCTATGCATTTCTATGTTGAAGAAAAAAACTGATTGCATTTGTCCCCAATTTCCATCCAGTTCGCTTTATTTTTTATAATATACTACCCTTGATATTTCTTGAATAGGTTCCTCCAGTTCTTTTAGATTTTGTCTCTAACTTTTTCGATGTCTCTGTCATACAGCTTTCTATCTGTAATGTTAATCCCTCTATTTCATTTGTTAATATGAACTCTTTTTTTAACCTAAATTGCTTTTGATTTAAAGTTGAGTATTGAAATGCACTGCCTCCAAGGGCATTTTTAAAAGTGTCCCGTACAATAAGGGGACCTGCTGGAAAAGTCAGTTATAAATCCTTCTGTCCTGGTTAAAAACAAGTTGTCATCCAATAGGCTAATTCAATTTCCAATATCCTCGCCCACGTGGAAATTCTGTAAGAGTAAGGTATATGCCAATTATTTGATGGTCCGATCGCATTCTGTACCCTATTAAAATGTTTTAAACTTTTTGTGCCAGCGAGAATGACATAAGAAAGTAGTCAAGACGACTAGCTCAATTGAGCCTCCACCATATCACTCGGTCAGGATATTTAAGCCTCCATATATCCACTAGTTCCAATACATACATGATATTATTAAGTGCATGAGGGTGATAGTTTGTAATGTGAGTTCCTTTATGATCTATTTAGGTCTTCAAAACCATATTATAGTCTCCAACCAAAATAATAGAGTATTGAATGGGTGTATTTTCACAGGAGTGTGGATCATCATTATTTGGACCACATAGTCTCATGAGCCAAATGTGTTTATGGTCCAATAACACATTTAAAATAATCCATCTACCTTGCGGATTTGATTGGGGAATGTACAAATCCGGATCAAAATTATTGTAAATTAATATCATCACCCCTTTTGAGTTTCTTTGCCCATGGGAGGAGTATATTAAAATTGTTGAATGAGTTTCCTGTAAACAATATACATTATATTCCTTCTATTTTAGTCAAGTAAACATGATCGTATTTTCTTATTATCTGCTAAGCCATTACAATTATAGCTGATACAAGTTTCAATTCTATGTATCATAATATATGTTTGTAAACTTACCATTAAAAAGTACCATTATGATTGAGTATACATATAGCTGTACCATTATATTTGACCTGCTACTGAGTAAACCTCCAATAGTTATCCACAATTCCACCCACTGAAACCTACCCCCATCCCCATATTGGATTGTCGTCCCAGTGACTGGTAAGCCACCCCTGTCCACCTGGATCCTAGGACCTTTGAGAGATTGGAGATTAAAAGCAAAAAGCATTTCCAACGCCCTCACTTCTATTGTATTGTATACTGTTATTTAAAAGATATTTATATCTAAATTGATTTCCACAATTAACTAATAATATGCGTAATAATGTATGCAGTTAATACGAAGAATTATAACCATAACCAGGTCTGACATTACAAAAATAAAACATGTGTTTACAGATATAGCTGTTAGAGAAGGCATGTAAGAATGGGGACATTTGCTTAACCAAAGTCAAATCCTAGCTTACGGAGCTCAGATACACCCCTTCCCCTAAAACACATACACACGCTGGTCCCCCGTTGTGACCATTTTCCCAAGCATCTCTGAGCAGTCAGACCTGTTGAATATTTTGTGCCGCCAGGCCACAATAATGTTACACCCCCCCCCCCCCCCCCCCCCCCCCCCCCCATGGGCTACTGCAGCTAGTGTTGCCAGAACTGGGTGTGGGTCTCCACCGGAATTCCCACCGGCTAGGTATAAGGTCGTCAAGGTTCTCATCAACATCTTTGAAAAATTCCCACCCAGGGGCTTTGGCTTTGTTGGACCAGCCCTGCCAGGCAGGCTCAGACTCTTAGTTGCTTAGTGGGTCTCTGACCGTGTTTATCTTTTTGTCTTGGCTGCATATAGGCTACTTCCAGTAGGCTTATAAAACAGATAAGGACTTCTCCTTAGTGTGTGTGTCGCTCAGGTGGGTGTCTAGGGTACAGGCTTGGGGACCGCTCCATCATCATAAGACAATAAATAGACTATGTTTGCAATTTATTTGAAAATGTATGTCCCATATCTGCACAAAATGTAAAACTCTCTCTGTCACAACCCATGCTCGCAGACACACATGGACTATTTTCCTTTTCCACTCACTTAGCTCACCATACTTTTCCAATCACAAAAACACACACCCCATCTTCAATCACAACCACACTCCCCCCACATATACACCCGCACATACCCACATACAGTACTGTGCCTTCAATGTCCTCTGTTTGCTGTGTTTTTATTTCTACCATGTTGATTCCTACCCAATTGCGGGCTTTTGAGTACTAATGTATTAAAAATGAAAAACAAATATACCTTTTTTTACATACTGTAAGTATTCAGACCCCTTTGCTATGAGACTCGAAATTTAGCGCAGGTGCATCCTGTTTTCATTGATCATCCATCAAATGTTTCTACAACTTGATTGGAGTCCAACTGTGTTAATTCAATTGATTGGACGCGATTTGGAAAGGCACATACCGGTCTATATGTGACTCAACAAGGCAAATGTCACACTTCACTACTTCACAGGAGAGGCATTTGAATGTAAACATTCATTTTTTATCAAAATGTGTTTTTTGGGCAGAAATGCCTTTTGGAACATACAAACTTTCATGTGCCTTATTAATTAACAAACGTGTATTTCATCTGTAAATATGAATACGATTGTTAACTTAGGAGCCAAGTTGGTTTAGACACAGAAAATGCAGGAACCTTCCCGCTAGCCATGATTGGCTGAGATAATGGATGGACTGGACATGCTTCTGTCTATAATGTGAGCTGTTCAGTATGTGTTGATAGTCCTTTCTACTGTGCCGTTTTTGAAAGATATAACATCAGACATTGTGAACAAAAAAAGTTTTGCTACTTTTCTCAAAAACATTGATGCCCTGAATTTATCAGGCGCTATCAACAGATCAGCTGGAAAAAGTGATGGGATACTTAATGCACACGTCACGGTCAGTGTGAACTGGAATGACTTGACACACTGCTGGCCAAACAAGATGTAGCGACAAACATAACAGAGTTAAACCGTTCCAGTCTGCTGTGAAGTGTTCATCCATGTATACTGGAGAGTCTAGCTACATTTTCAAATACACATTTCAAATTTTGTCAGATAGGTGTTTTCATTGCAAGGTAAAGCGTACTGTTAGTTAGTGAGAAAATGTTTGCATGCTGGCTCGTTAACTAATGTTACGTCTATGATCTGTGAAGTAATATTCTAATCAGAAAATCATTTGCATTGTTAGTTATAGAATAATGCTAGTTAGCTAACATTGAACCTAGTTTGTTAGCTTTAGCTACCTGCAGATGCATACTACAGCTATGACAATGTTTGTATTGGTATTAGTATGATTTGGGATTATGCCAGTTCATTGTTTAGCTAGCTACAGTAGCTAGCTAGCTACGTCTAATCAAAAGACTCCACTTCGGTCGGATTATTACATGACCCATCAAGTTAGCCAGGTGTGTCTGGGGGTGAACACGGCCATCTATTGTATTTCATAAACATGTGTACATGTCTAGACAATAGTGAGCCATCCACTTAGCTAGATGTGGCTGGGGGGTGGTTATAGCATTTCCGTCAAATGACCCATCAATTTAGACAAGGGTGTCGGGTAAGCATCATCTAATAAGTAAAGAATATTCAGTAAATATGGTATATCTAGACAATTTTGTTTGCCACAAGGCCTCACATGTGAATCCTTAAAACCTGTTGCGACTCTAGGGGCAGTATTTTCATTTTTGGAGAAAAAAAGCGTTCCCATTTTAAACTGGATATTTTGTCAGGTCAAGATGCTAGAATATGCATATAATTGACAGCTTTCGATCGAAAACACTCTAACGTTTCCAAAACTGTAAAGATATTGTCTGTGAGTATAACAGAACTGATGTTGCAGGCGAAAGCCTGAGAAAAATCCAATCCGGAAGTGCCCCATATTTTGAAAGCGCTGCGTTCCAATGAGTCCCTATTGAGCTGTGAATGTGCTATCAACCAGCTTACGCTTTCTACGTATTCCCCAAGGTGTCTACAGCATTGTGACGTAGTTTTACGCATTTATGTTGAAGAATAGCCGTAGGCGGCTACATTGTGTAAGTAGTCACCTGATGGCTCCCAGGGTGACTCTTGCGTAAAATACAGAGGTAGCCATTACTCCAATCGGTCCTACTGAAAAACGAATTGTCCCAACGGATATATTTTCGAATAGATATTTGAAAAACACTTTGAGGATGGATTATAAACAACGTTTCCCATGTTTCTGTCGATATTATGGAGCTAATTTTGAATATTTTTCGTGAAGAACAAACGGAGCTATTTCGCCTACAAAAATAATATTTTGGGTAAAAATGAACTTTGGCTATCTACCTGGGAGTCTCGTGAGTGAAAACATCCGAAGTTCATCAAAGGTAAACGATTTAATTTGATTGCTTTTCTGATTTGTGATTTGTGATTTGCAAGGCATAATGCTATGCTAGGCTATAAACTTACACAAATGCTTGTCTAGCTTTGGCTGTAAAGCATATTTTGATTAACAAAAGGCTAAGCTGTGTCTCAATATATTTTATTTGTGATTTTCATGAATAGGAATATTTTCTAGGGATATTTATGTCCGTTGCATTATGTTAATTAGTGTCAGGCGATGATTACGCTCCCGCATGCGGGATGGGGAGTCAGTAGAGGTTAAAGAGATGGGTGTGGCTAAGGCTTAAGAGGGTGTGACTGATGTTAAATAGGTGTAGACAAAGAAGAGCTCTCCTGTAGGTATACCAAATCATTCAAGGGTCATTTTCTCAAAAGTGGGGTTACAAATTCATCAACTTTCAAAGCAGAATTAATTTTCTATTGTTCCTCATTGCAGTGTATGATACACTATTTTCTAGCTCTGAGTCTCTACTTTTATCCAATGTAAAAAAACACAATTTCAAAGTTTGCTACAGACCAAATCAAAGCATTCGGTCACATAAGATCCCACAGTTGACAGTGCATGTCAGAGCAAAAACCAAGCTATGAGGTCAAAGGACTCTGCATAGCTCCGAGACAGGATTGTGTCGAGGCACAGATCTGGGGAAGGGTGCAAAAACATTTCTGCAGCATTGAAGGTCCCCAAGAACACGGTGGCCTCCATCATTCTTAAATGGAAGAAGTTTGGAAACACCAAGACTCTTCCTAGAGCTAGCTGCCCGGCCAAACTGAGCAATCGGGGGAGAAGGACCTTGGTCAGGGAGGTGCTCTAGAACCTGATGGTCACTCTTACAGTGCTCCAAGAGTTCCTCTGTGGAGATGAGATAACATTCCAGAAGGACAACCATTTCTGCAGCACTTAACCAATCAGGCCTTTATGGTAAAGTGGCCAGACGGAAGCCACTCCTCAGTAAAAGGCACATGACAGCCTGCTTGGAGTTTTCCAAAAGGCACCTAAAGGACTCAGACCATGAGAAACAAGATTCTCTGGTATGATGAAACCAAGATTGAACTCTTTGGCCTGAATGCCAAGCGTCGCGTCTGGATAAAACCTGGCACCATCCCTACAGTGAAGCACGGTGGTGGCAGCATCATGCTGTGGGGATGTTTTTCAGCGACAGGGACTGGAAGACTAGTCAGGGTCGAGTGAAAATGAACAAAGCAAAGTACAGAGAAATCCTTGATGAAAACCTGCTCCAGAGTGCTCAGCACCTTAGACTGGGGCAAAGGTTCACTTTCCAACAGGACAGCCACCCTAACCACACAGCCAAGACAACGCATGAGTGGCTTCGGGACAAGTCTCTGAATGTCTTTGAGTGGCCCAGCCAGAGCCCGGAATTGAACCCGATCGAACATCTCTGGAGAGACCTGAAAATAGCTGAGCAGGGAATCTCCCCATCCAACCTCACAGAGCTTGAGAGGATCTGCAGAGAAGAATGGGAGAAACTCCCCAAATACAGATGTACCAAGCCTCTAGCGTCATACTCAAGACTCAAGGTGACCACAGGTAGCCTAGTGGTTAGAGTGTTGGACTAGTAACCAGAAAGTTGCTAGATCGAATCTCTGAGCTGACAAGGTAAAAATCTATTGTTCTGCCCTTGAACAAGGCAGTTAACCCAGTGTTCCTAGGATGTCATTGTAAATAAGAATTTGTTCTTAACTGACTTGCCTATAAAATTAAAATAAAAAACTAAGTAGTGAGGAAAGGGTCTGAATACTTATGTAAATGTATTATTTCTGTTTTTTTGTTTTAATAGATTTTTGCTTTCTCATTATGGGGTGTGTCTAGATTGATGAGGGTGAAAAAATTTGAAAAAATCAAGGGGTCTGAATACTTTCCGAATGCACTCTATAAATTATGTAAATATAAAGTTGAACACTAATTATTTTATAACATTACCTATCTTGAATGGTATAGTGTATCTAGTTTATTTCTTCATCAATTGTTGTATTCTCTTCCATGGATAGTATTGGGTGTTCCATTATTTGTCTCCTCTATGGGAACTTTGTATTATTTAGAATGGCCTTGGAGTAGTCTTGGTGTCTCAGAACAGTTGGTTATCAATGTACAGTTTGTTGACTACAAGAGCTACATGTTTCCCTTTTAGTCTATTCACTTTGAAGAGTGGGTTCCGCTATTTCCTTCGCGAACTGATCATCCATGCCTATTTTCGTGCCAGCGAGTCTTTTGCCCAGGCTTTTAACCATTATTTTATGCAAATGCAAATATGGCAACGATTGGGCGTTCGTATCGATATCCTTTCTTTCCAAAATGGTGTACACCTTGGAGATTGATTTATTTTGATGGTATCTGTAGCGCTTTAACCAGGATATCTTTCACCACACTCTGGATCTTCACCCGGCTTCTCTGTAATACCGGTAAGTACCAGATTTTCTCGCATAGATCTAGTCTGTATTTCAAGTAACGTCCATTTCAGTAGTATTGACTGTACCTTTTAGCTTGTTTGTTTCTTTCTCCGTTGTCGCAGCTTTTTTGTCACTCATCTCGAGGCTCGCCTTCAACTCCTTTATATCGTTACTGACTTGTTCAAGTATTCACAATGCATTATTTATCATCTTTAACAAGTCGGTTTCTACACTTACCATTCCAGGTGGTGAAAAGCACAAATCGTCAGTGTCAGTCGAGGAGTTTTCTTTCGGGAATTGGTTCTCCATGCTTACTCTCTGACATGTTTTGGTGTTGACTGCATTGGTATTATTGGTCGAACAAATTCTCTAGCCTTATAATTTGTTTTTTCTTGTTATCCAGATTGAAGGTTATTTCCCACGAATGTACGAGTATGTGGATTGAAGTGCTAATATTTACTCAGATTTACAGATATTGAATATTATGTTTTCATCTTGAGGCATTCTTATCCACTGTCTTCAGACCTGTTCTTTCCTACCCTACTGTTCCTGGCTAAAGACATAACTTTACCTGATACTGAAAACCCAACAGGAATTTCAGGAAGAACTCCAGGAGGAGGTCTCCCTCTGTTTCATCAGAACAGCTGTGTGCCCCTGATATCACACACTGAGGTTTTAAGAGGAAGTATTCCACCTACTTTCTTTGATGACGGTGAAAGTAACTTCAGGAGCTTATGTGGTGCTGAGGAAGTTTGAATCCACCCACACACTCCTATTACACAACACATGTCCTAAAAGATGACAATATGCAATAACAAAAATACACATACACACACACTTTCTCTCTCACATTACACTGATGCTGTATCAGCTCTAACTTGGAAGCACCTCAGTGTTGGCTCAGAATGTGTTTGGAGGCACCTGCAATTAAACACATTCTCATGAATAAGTTGAGCCTAAGTAGGGTGTGTGTGTTTATGCGTTTGGGTTTGTGGTGTTTATGTGTGCGTGCGTGTATTTATGTCTGTGCCTACATGCACACCACAATCAGGTAATGGAGAGGGAAGACAACTCAAATACACCCAGCCTCTCCTCTCTCTCACTCTCCCTC
This sequence comes from Oncorhynchus kisutch, assembly GCF_002021735.2. NCBI lineage: Eukaryota > Metazoa > Chordata > Actinopteri > Salmoniformes > Salmonidae > Oncorhynchus > Oncorhynchus kisutch. The sequence goes on from NC_034199.2 coordinate 24,515,040, forward strand.
GTTTTTTCTTTCTGTCTCACTAATGAAATATGTTACACAGGTTTCAGCCTAATCGAAGCCAATTACTTTCCTGTTTGCTCAGTGGCTGTGCAGGGAACAACCATAACTCCCTGACCACATTTACTTCTGTCATCCTGCTGTTTGTACCAGGAGAGGAGAGGAGAAACCTCTCTCCTTAATCACCCCTGGTATACAACTTGGGGGGGTGGAGGGAAACAGAGACATAGGTAGAAAATAAAAATCAATACAGCCCATTACAAACTCATCCTTATGTCACTGAGACAGAGGGCTTTGTTTTGACACAATGGTAAATCTTACCGTTGGCGGTGGTGCTATAGGTCCGGGGGAGTATCAGAATGTTTTTAGGAATTAGGAGCTCAATAGGTGGTGTTGGCATGAAAGGGCTGGGATCGATGAATAAAGAAAATTGTAGGTGTGGCGAAGGCCTGGCCACTCACTGGCCAATCAACACATTTCATGGCTTAATACTGCATGTGTCGCACCTCCTCAAATAAAAAATACTAGGCTCCCATAAATTGTATTTGTGAGGCACATTCTCAATAAGCCATATAGTTTAGCCTAGGACTGAATCATTTGAATATGTTTGGAGGAGCGCGTCTTTGGTTACCAGACAAGATTCCGATTATGATCACTGTATTGGTCAATTGCACACAAGGTCCAACAAACATTTGACTTCCACTTTTAACCCCTCCAAAAGACACATTACATTTTTTTGGAGAGGTGCGGGGACTGCCACACTGGGCAAACTGTTGTTGTGTGGGGTTAAATGCCTTGCTCAAGGGCACAACGGCAGGCAATAGGATTTGATACCAGCAACCCTCTGATACCAGCAACCCTCCACTTCCCAACAGATTTCTTTTAACGTCTGATTCGGGATTTGAACTTTATGCTGGCTCACCTCTCTAACCGATATGCTACCTGCCAACTACCTGCTGCCTACAAGAGGCGCTCTTTGGAAATGGTGATGAGGATACTTGGCTAATGCACTTGGCTCACCTCTCATTCCATGATCGTCATATGGACATGTAGCCTACATTTCATTTTACCTTTATTTAACCAGGAAGGGCTTATTGAGATTTGAAGTCTCTTTTTATCAAGAGCGTCCTGGCCAAGATAGGCAGCACCAAGTCATTACACAATTATAGACAGACAACATGAAAAACTACAAGTAATCTAGTTAAAACCATAGAATTCACAAGAGTATAACAAAATCATAAAACAGCTAATTAAAAACATTGACAGGTCAGGGAATCAGCCTCAAAATCCTTCAACAGTGATTTAAAAACACAAATTCGGATAAGTTCTTCCAGTTTAGAAGTATTTTGTAAGGCGTTCCAAGCCGATGGCGCAGAGTACATAAAAGCCCTTTTACCAAATTCAGTTCGGACATTTGGAACAGTTAGCAGGATGAAGTCCTGCAAACGAAGAGAGTACCCACCACATTTCTGAACAATAAAATGCCCAAATAAGATGGTAGTGAACCCAAAATGGCTTTGTAAATAAAAGTATACCAGTGACTGAGCCTACGAGTGACTAGAGAAGGCCAGCCAACCCTGGTATATAAAGTGCAGTGATGTGTAAGGGTTTTGCAGTTTAAATAAAATCTCGATGCGCCATGGTAAACGGTGTCAATTGATCTCAATTACTTAGTGGAAGCATTCATATATAAAATATCCCCATAGTCTAGTAAAGGCATAAATGTAGCTGATACTAGCCTGCTTCTGGCTTCAGAAAAAATGAAACAGGAGCTGGCTAAAATAATGTACAATACATAGATAAAAAGTGGATGTCCGCTCACTGTTTTGCTGCTCCCAAACTATCTTTTAACATCTAAAAGTCTAAGTTGTTGAATTTTAGGACTCCTTTAGGTGTCCAATTAAAAAAATATAGAGATATATTTGATAAAATATTGAATTTGGCCTTTACTACTAGCTCATAGAAACGCATTGATTAACACATTCATAAATGGCAAAAAAAGACAATCAAAGAATAAATCCTAAGTAATAAGGTTTTGAAGTGTCTGTCCTATATCTAGGAGAAATATTTTTGGTTTTTTTTGGACACATATTTAACCCCTTATTTTTGTTGCCACAAATGCTTCCATTTGTTTGTATAGGCTACCTTCAAACCAGTCCTGTGACACTTGTGGGGGTTGTAGAGCAAAATGGAGAACACCATCGTGTTCGTGCTCCGCGAAGCGCAAGAAGTATGAATGCACTGACTTCTGCAGAGGCCATATCACAGTAAATGCTGCATGGCCACTGCAGATTTCAGGTTGATCATGCAGAACCGCACTGCACAGATATCTTTCACAGTGTGCTTAGCTTAAACAGTCAGCAGGGAACAGGGTAGCAGATAAACATGACACCAACTGAGTCTGCTTCGTTGGAATCATACGATTCTTACCAGTGGTGGAAAAAGTACCCAATTGTCATACTTGAGTAAAATTAAAGATACCTTAATAGAAAATGACTCAAGTAAAAGTGAAAGTTACCCAGTAAAATACTACACTCTAAAAATGAGGGGTTCAACAAGGGTTCTTCTAAGATCCTCAAAGATCTTAGAAGAACCTTAAGGTTCTTGGCACTGAAAACTGCCCCCAAAGGGTTCTTCTAAGAACTGCCCAACTGAAACATTTGGATTTGAATTTGAAGGGACAGCAGGTGCAGGCACTTAACTGAAAAATGTAAAGATCTTAATTTAAGGTAAGGATGTTTTATGATGACACCATCTATCTTTTCTAATTTGTTCAAATCTTTCTCAAACAGAAAATGGACACAAGTCAATGGATATCAATCAACAAATAGCTAAGAATGTGTAGGCTATAAGAATATATTGAAGGCCAGCTGTATTGGGATCAGATGACTGAACTGCTCACTTTTGTATCTGTGCCTTCCAGTATATAGATGATTAGGCATACAAAGGTATGTCTATTGGCATTGGTATGTTATGTTATGCAGATCACATTTACCATCCTCCTCCCTTACCTCTTTAATGAATATCCCATGGGCAAGGACATTATGGACAAGGTATTATTATGAAAACCATTATCAAAATAGTTTTTTTAAATTCACATTTACCTACATAAACCAGGGTATGAATTCTGTCATGTGCATGTTTTGTTAATCATCTGTATAATTACTATAACTCCCAGCAGAGCCTCAAGTCCAATGGGTTTATCCTCTGGCATGTGGATGTTAATGTGTTGATGTTCTCTGTATCCATAGCCAGAATGATTTTGCAGTGCATGGAGATCAAACAGGTTTCCTGTTAAATTCATCAGAGGTGGAGGGAGGGTGAAATTTGTGAATCCATATTTGGATTTTTGAATACTGCTTTGCCACTAAAATCATAATAAACACTGACAACTAAAATATTGGGTTATTGTTTTGCAGATTATTGGTATTATTTGTAGTAATAACAATAACAATAATACTAGGGGAGAGGGGGTAGTTCAAAAATTTGCCCCAAAGGGTTCTTCAACGGTTCATTGCGGAACCATTAAAAGGAGTTCTTTGAAGAAGCATGTGTTTAGTGAGTCCACCAGATAAGAGGCTGTAGGGATGACCAGGGATATTCTTTTAAAAAGTGTGTGAATTACACCATTTTATTGTCCTTTTGGGAGTCCTTTTGGGTCTCAGGGAAAATGTATGGAGTAAAAAGTACATCATATTCTTTAGGAATGTAGTGAAGCAAAAGTACATCTATAAATATAAATAGTAAAGTAAAGCACAGATACGTAAGTACTTTACACCACTGTAACTTACACACACATACAGAACACACACACACACACCCAGAACATCTGCATGGTTCAAATAACATTAGCATTACTATGAAACATGTGGTTGAATATATTATGAATTTCAACAACACAACAACACTATTTTAAATGGGCTGTTTCTCGCCTAACATAAATTATACTGTATTACAGCTTTTTTCTGTGTTTTATGTGAGATGTCTTTCATGAACACCTGATAATGTCACTATACTGCAGCTACTAAGGATATAAAGGCTGTAAGGCTGTGAGTTCCTTTGTTTAGTTCCCAATTAGCTCTTTTCACCTTCATCACACTGTGCAAATGTAACGGAGTTAAGAGCATACTCTAAGCTCACTCCACAGCTATCTTGAAATGTAGTGGATGGAGCCATCCAATTAGTACCTTTTGGATGTCTCAAACTGTTGGAACGTTGTCAAGGAGGGCGGTCACATGTGTTAGCAAAGCAGAGGTTCCGAGTTCGAGCCAGGTATAAGTCAAATCGGAGGGGATGTGGTACTCGCTAAGCAAGCAACGTGACATCCGTAACAGTGGTGCCGTGACCCAGATTCGTAGTTGGGCTTAGCTGAAGAAAGGTTCTCCTCAGAGAGTAAGATACAGAGTACTTCATTTTAATTTTTTTTCTTTACTCCGTTGGGTTTGTTGTCTCTTGAATCCTGTCAGATTCTTTTTATGAAAAATGTATTGAGAATACAGAATAGTTGACCTTTGTTGTACCACAATTATAGAATATTCTATTTGTTTCTACAAAATGCAAAATAGGCCTATATAAAGCACTTATGATAGGTTGGTTCTCGTACATGTTATAGCTAATGGCTAATCTACCACAGTAAATGTCATATCTGTCTCTTCTAACCCAAAATGCTACTTAAATAGACCCGGTCAGCCAGTGAGGGAGATGGAGTGAACCCTTTGGTGTGTTCAGTAAAGACATGACACCGTGTGTTATTAGTTTAAGCATACTATGTTTGTCTATTGTTGTGACTTAGATGAAGATCAGATCAAATTTGATGACCAATTTATGCAGAAATCCAGGTAATTCCAAAGGTTCACATACTTTTCTTGCCACTGTATATCTACTGTATAAGCAGGGTACACTGTAACGGAAAACTGTCATTCTTTGTTTTATCAACAGTAAAATACTGTGAAGCGATGATAGTGTAAATTATTGTGCATATTGTGGGAGAATATTGTGGGCGGGGAACTAATTGCTATTTTGTGGTTATAGTGCCCCATCGATTTAAAATGTATAGGGGAACACAGGAGTTGCAGCAAGCCTTAAAGCTTTAATGGTTGAGCATTTTGCCATGTCCTTTAGGTCTGTTTTTCCCCTGTAGTCTATGCTAGTTTGGAGGCCTATTTTAAGGCCTCTTGAAGTGCAAGTGATATAAAACACAAAATATTCCTTGATATGCTGTACTGTGTAAACACATTAACTAGAAGCCAACCTGCTTGCACCTATCCCCTGTAATATCAGTAAAATACTCTATTATATAATACAGTCAATTGTATGGAATTGTACTCTGTGTCACTACACAGTACTTGCTTTGATACTGTATTACGATTACAGTAGATATACTGTAATATGAAATACAGTAACTTACTTGCGAATTAGCTGCCTATAAATGACTGTCAAATTCACAGCATAACGCTACAAATTCACAGTGATGTGATAGACCACCTCCATTAGAGGAATACAACAGAACTTGAGCAATGTGTGTGAAAGAGAGGGGGTTGAGCAAGTGTGAGAGAGAGAGAGCTAGAGAGAGAAAGAAAAAGAGAGGGAGAGCTAGAGAGAGATAGAGCTAAAGAGGGAGAGAGAGAGAGAGAGAGAGAGAATCGTTGTGCAAGTGTGTGAGAGAGAGGGGGAAAAGGGGAGAATGGGACAGAAAATGGATGAGAGCAAGAAAGTATGAAAGAGAATGATGGAGTATGTGCAAGAGAAAAATAATGAGAAAGAAACCTTGAGGTAGTGTGCCAATATCTTACAGATACAAAGCCTGAGTCTCAAATGCCAGCCTATTCTTACACAATACACTACTTTTGACCAACCTACTTTACGATGTCATAAGCATGATACGACAGGTGTCAACTGTCAAGTACTTTCATAAAAGATAATATCCATTATGAGCAGCTATAACACTGTGATATTGTATGTAGTGATGTACTGTGGCTAGTGAGAGAGATTGCCAGAAGACATGTAGATTTGCTGTGTGTTTCATTGCCGTGTTAGATGACTTGTCGGGGGTCACGTCTCTTGATATGATAGCCCATGCAGTCTACAGTCATGCATGATGGCAGGCTTTACCTTAACACAAACCAGGGTCAACTACATTTCAACTCCATCGATTCACATGATGAATTTAAATGTAATTGCTTGGCATCCGAAGTCAATTGATGTTGAAGTGATGGAATTTAAATGGAAACGATCCCAGTCCTGTGAAAAATAGTTTAAATCAGGAATGGCCGTCTATTTTACAATGAGTAGAGCGTTGACAGTGAAGCTGGTGTGGGTAGTCTGAATCCGTTAGAGCTGATCCGATAGTCCTCTGGTCACGGAGGCTTGCCATGAAATCACTCAACCCTCTATGTGATTCAACCAGCTGCACTGTATGTCTGTCTGCATCAGTCTACTGCTTTATAAATACTTTGCATGGAGCAAAACACATAGGGACAGAGAGACAGTGATAGAAACAGAGGGACAGACTGAGAAATTGTTAAGGTGACTGAGTGACTAAAGATGATGGCAGCAGCTGCGATCACAGTCATCGCATGTGTATGTGTGTGCGTGTGTGTGTGTGTGTGTGTGTGTGTGTGTGTGTGTGTGTGTGTGTGTGTGTGTGTGCGCGTGTGCGTGTGTATACGTGCATGCGAGTCTGATAATGTCTGTGTGGTCCAATTGGAACTTGTGGCAGATCCCGAGGGGTATGCTAAATATATAGCCAGGTCACTCAAGATCTACTGCAAAATTTCACGTCGGTCCAGATTAGTGGATAGGGATGGCGGATGGGCGTAAGCCACGAGTTCCGGCTCTGAGGGTTGCGTGTTCAAGGAGCACTTGTTTGTTAACTCTTAACTTCACCATTCGGAATTCATGCCTAAACTTAACCGTTGAGTTGTTTTTGTTTTAACCCTATCACAATCCTTAACCCTTAACCATTCAGAATGATTGCCTATAATTAACCTTCAACATTTGACTTTTATGGACAAACGTTGGATGCTGCAGTGAGACTGTGAGAGCTTGTTGAAATTTAGTGTTTGTTACATACAGGACAGTGAAGAGCACAAAACTCTCCCCTTTCCCTCTGCAGCCTCAGTTTGAACCAAATGCTGTTGTTGACAGAGAAATTCCTCAGCTCTTAAGGTTCCTCTGAGAACTCTTGGCCGATAAAGAACCGTTGAGGTAAGTGTGGGGTTCTTATTGCACCCATTACTGAAATGGTTGTTCCAGTTTAGATATTTAAGGTAGTATCAGATCTTAGTCTTCCAAACCCCAGCAGTCATTCAGAATCAAATTCAAAATGTCAGATATGCCCACTCTGGCTGGATTCCAATAGGAATTACACTCTTTGCAAACCACCACTAAACCCCTGAAAGCAGGGCCATTCAAAACCAGTCATGGAGCGTCATTTATAAACCGTGCATATGTACAAAATATACCCCAAAATGTGTGTCCACCAGTTTTCACGCAAAAGTTGGCATTCCTTTTTCCTTTTAAGTAATTTATGTGAGAATGTGTTCACTTCCTGGCAAACTTTAGACTATGTGTATGCACATCTGCTAGTGGTTGAAATATTGTGTTGAAAGCTGGCAAGTAAATGTTTTGTGCAAATGGTGAAAAGCTTATTCATAAAAAAAACTAAAATCAGGAAAACATACTAACAAGAATGCCACCATTTGCCATTAGTGAAAAAAGTGAAGTCCAAAATAAATCGATATAGAAATAAGACACAAATATTATTCCTATTTATTTCCATAACCATTGCAGAATGCAGTATGTTCCTCACATTTTTTGGCCTTGATGAGTTAATATTCCCGAATGAGCCATAGAACAAATAACCATGTGCATTTATTACTTGCTCTTTCCCAACAATGCAGTAATGAATATCAATAATACTTCAAAAAAAGTAAAGTAGAACAAAAACAGTAATACTGCAATTGCATTTGTTTTGTAGCCTCCCCTAGAATGTTTCAGAATTCGCGGGCAGTCCCTCATATTTAGTTTGGGGGGAAAGTTCATATACAACATTGTTGAATTCAAACGTTCTGCTGACAGGTCCACAACAATTTGCCATTGTTTACTCGTTCGGAGACAGTCATTTTCCAGATAGAGCATAAAGTATTGCTAATACAGTAAAGAGACCGGTAGCTTATGTCAAATATTTGACATTATGTGTAGCCTACAGTTTCGCGGTGCGTGCCTATTGCCTATTTAATCTCATAGACTATATCAAGGCAGGTCATATAAACCCAATAATCTATTGGTAAACTAAATATTGAAGAACAATTCGTATTTTGCATTCCCTGTCCTAATAATTCCACGAATTCAAATTATACAGGTGAATGGAGGCTCGTTCACGCGAGCACAGTTTTACAAATCCGATTTATAACGGGAAACATGCGTGCGCTAAGTTATGTCTCAATATTTTTGTACGTGGGCATTTTTGTATGGTTCTCCCATCCCCCCTTAGGATGTGACTCTATTCCATACGGGTTGGCGCGATGCACGATTCACTCCCGCTCCTGTATGACAAGAAACCTCAGTCATGTCATGACGAAAATTGGTTTGTAATAATACTTGTTCTGTATCACCCCTCGCTATTTCCAGGTTAGTATAATTTATTTGATTACATTTTCTGACACCAGCCCATTTCTCATTGGCAGTCAGAGTAGATTTTTATTATGGTGTGAGCATGTCAAAATCAATCACTGACAGAAGCAAATTAACGTAAGGGAATGTCTTTCTGTCTTTGCCACATTTCACTGGATATCAAATGTCTCTCCACATCAGTCCATGATTGATCTGAGAGAGGGTCTCTCACATACACACACACGCGCGCACACTCACGCACGCACCACACACACACGCACACGCACGCACGAACGCAAACACACACACACACACACACACACATACACACAGATCTAGCTGTGAACAACAGCGTGGGAAGGAGACACTTTGTTAGAAGTGGACAAATAGGTCTTCAGCTGAAACATAGAGTCAAAGTGCAATGCTGACCTTTTGGTATAAAAGCCTCAGTCTTCTGACTACACTGGATCAATGGGAACTAGCTTCATTTATGGTCGAGAATGCAGTATTGATGTCTGTCAAACGATGGGTGGTAGTCATGGTTTTAAAGGGGGGGGGGGGTGTATTCCCAAGCGCGAGAATTTCTGAATAAGTGTGAATTGGTATGGTTTCTGGCATTGGGTTGGATTGTAGCTAGACTGGATACATGAATGCGCTGTTGCTTTCTCTGCTGTCCCCATATTAATAATCTACATCACTGTATACACACATACGCGCGCGGGCACACCCACACCACTTGTACACACACTGTATGACAAGTTATTGTAATTAATTTGTGATATACCTACGCATCTGCGCTAGGGTTGACTCGGTTGTCATACAATTCTTAGAAATAAATGGGACACTGATTACTACAATCAAAACATGATGTTCCAGCCCTTAAAAATTATATTAATTGGGAACCAATTATTATTATATCAATCATTTGATTTGTTATTCAATTAAATTATAGAATATAATCATGGTAAAATGTTTAGACAATTTGCACTTCGCATTTACCAGTTGAGATTAACTTTGCTTAAAATAGTTTTTCTTGTCTCTGGTATTTGGATAATGAGCGAAATATGAACGAATCGGTAGTTTGAGCGCCTATTGCTGTTGAAATGTAGGCTATGGTGAATTGAGTTTTGTGTCAGCTTCGTGAAAATGCATTGGCTTGGCGTATTTGGTCATTTCATTTAGGTTTTTGAATAAAAATAAATATAGGTGGCCGGCTCCTCACCTTTCTGTTTGACATGTTTCGGTTTGAGGACCACGTAAGCGTTTCCACAGGTGGTGATGTTTGTGAGTTCCAGGCTGGAGTTCGGCGTTCCATTTGACGCTGCGCCTTGCGCTTCCACACACTCCAAGAACACAGAGGTCTCGTTCAGGGTTTGTAAATCCATCTTGAGGGTTAAAGAGAAATGTCAAAAGTACTCATTATATTATTGCTCGTGGGCATTTGCTGTGGTCATATGACTGTCCATAGAAACCCTAAAAACATGGGTAAGTAGCCTAAATCTGTCAAAAAATACTCCAACCAAATTAAATGTTTGTCTGTAGATTTTCCTATTTGGTTTCCTAATAAACACATTCACGGTATCCTTGAAGTTGTCAGTTGCCAGTATGGGTTCATGAGTTGAGTTGAGTGGATCTCTGCACTGCAGGAAGGCTGGGGACCCCGCCGTGCCGCTGCGCCTCGCCCGTTGGAGTTACTGCGGCTCGGACTGAGCGCAGAGTGCAGCGGGCGGGTAATATGGGGAAAGGCTGAGTGCATGGGGGGTGGGGGGAGCGCGGGATTGGTCGTTGGTTCTGTTTGCGGGTACGCTGTTGGGAGTGTGGGGCACTGGTCCTCTGGGGTAGAAAGTTATGAATGGCCAACTGAGTGCTCCAATGGCGCCCTCAAGTGGTGCGCAAATAACCCACATTGATTTTTATAAGATTAGTATAATAACAATTGGAGTAGGCCTTCAAAATGAGAAAGCAGTTAGGAACGCTCATTGTTGCAGGGACTCATTTATTACGATAGACTTCTACTTTATGACTTCAGGAGATCTATAGTCTATTATTATTGACGTATCTAATCATGTCTTTTTTTATGTATTTTTTACAGATGAGCCCTGAATTACATAAATTACTGAAAATACATACATCAACAAAACGCACAGGTGTTTTTTATTCCATAGATTAGAATGACAAAACCAAGCCATTTTTGTATATGCTAAACCATATTATTCCATCACTTACATATTTTCCACATTGAAGTAAGCAGGCAGAGATGAATGGGCCACTGGATTGGCTGTAACACCAGATTTACTATATTTTATTATTATTTATTTTTTATTTAACCTTTATTTAACCAGGTAGGCTAGTTGAGAACAAGTTCTCATTTGCAACTGCGACCTGGCCAAGATAAAGCATAGCAGTGTGAGCAGACAACAAAGAGTTACACATGGAGTAAACAATTAACAAGTCAATAACACAGTATATAGGTAGAGTCTATATACAATGTGTGCAGAAGGCATGAGGAGGTAGGCAAATAATTACAATTTTGCAGATTAACACTGGGGTGATGAATGATCAGATGGTCATGTACAGGTAGAGATATTGGTGTGCAAAAGAGCAGAAAAGTAAATAAATAAAAACAGTATGGGGATGAGGTAGGTGAAAAAGGGTGGGCTATTTACCAATAGACTATGTACAGCTGCAGCGATCGGTTAGCTGCTCAGATAGCTGATGTTTGAAGTTGGTTAATCAAAGGACCTGTTGTACTGTAGCAGCTAGCTGCCTGCTGAGGCGTGGTATTGCTGTGAAGAGAAGGGACTATCACACAGGCCCGTGGTTGAGTGATGAGAATGCAAACTGCTCTCACTCAGAGATAGAGATGACTGTCCGCTACTTCTCCAGGCCCCATAACCCAAACTATCCACAGCTTGAATTAGCCTGGTACTTCAATCTGCAGATCCAATTACCCACCTAAACAAGCCAATCAAAGTGCCAATCAAAGGAGGGAGAGAGAGAAAGGGAGAGAGACAGAGAGAGCGAGAGATAGAGAGACGACTGCTACCCGCTGGAAGGAGTGTTATTCATCATGGTCTCTCTCTGGGATGACATGTTGATTACACCCGGACGGTATAACAGTAATGACTCCAAATGGTTTAACACTGATGTCGGTATCCACACCAGACCTGGGTTCAAATGGTTTGTTATTGAAATACTTATTTTCTGTGTACAGATATAGGATCTTAATTGGATCCAGTTTGGTTCATCAGGGAAATAATCCTGCAGCAACAGGAAATGTGATTTATTATGTGGATTGTAAATTAATGGATATTTTTGTAGGGGTTGATACATTGTAATCTCCACTTTCAAATTTCAGCCTTATGAAAAAACTTTGGATGTCTTTTTAAACATTTAAACAGTTTAAAATGTCCTGCATTGCAAGAACGTTCTCCTGCAACAGGGTGATAAAGCTAGGATCTTCTTCCTACATCCATATTTGAGTATTTTCAGATAATGTGGCCGGAATCTACTTTAATTGGAAGTATTTGATAGTATTTTCACATTATTTCCTATAAATAGCCTACTATTTGAACGTGTTTTCAAATACGTATTAAAACAATGATTTTCAAATACCTTTGTTAAATGCCTGGGAGTGTATTTGAGTATTTTCAAATACAGTACATGCCAATACATTTAAAGTATATTTCCAAATGTATTCCAATATTCAATTACTTGTCTTTTCAAATAAAACATATCTGAATAGTTATTTAAAAATGAATGTGAAAGTAATTGAGATATTTAAAATAGTATTTGAACCATACAGGTCCAATCCACATACGTACCTATTTACGAGCACATGCGCACACGCACGCGCACACGCACGCGCGCACGCACACGCACAAACAGAAATGAGTCAGACAGTAGTGTTTTCTCAAGCTGAAGAGGATCTCTGTCTCTCTCTCACACACTAAGTCTCATGGCCCTGCATGGCTCCTGTCCTATCCGATGCCCCTCACATCAATCTGTTCAAACACAGCTCCAGGCCCCTGGTGAGTACCTGCCTGGATCGAGGGTCATCTCTCTATCTCTCTCCCTGGCTGAACAACGCTCCATCTTGCCTCTACTGTTTACCCCAGGGACACACACCTGCGTATGGGGCCTCATCTCTCACCCAGCATTGTGTGTGTGTGTGTGTGTGTGTGTGTGTGTGTGTGTGTGCAGACACCAAATCACTTCAGATTTGACTAATGGTTGAGTGAATGCTGACCTCGGGCAGCCCTTGCCCATCAGACTCTCTGTCTCTGACCTAATTGACAACAAACACACACAATAACACACCTATCTGTGTATGACACACACAAACACACATGCACACACTTCTTGATTCTCTCCCTCTCTCATCTCACTGTCTCATTGTCTTCAATCCCATACAACTACAACCAGTTCATAAATCTGGCTTGCAGTTGTCGTACAAAATGGGTTTCCCCTTGAGTGAATATTTATTTATTTTCTCTTCTGTCCTGACAGCAGGAGGCAGAGATCAGCTGGGGGAACCCTCTCAAACCTCTGTTAAATGGACCCAGATTACCAGCATCAAGGTATGTATTGGTCCAGATCAGATTGTAACAGTCCCAGCAAATTCACATTTCAATCTTTAACCCTAAACTCAGTTGTCAAAGATTGTACTTTGTCATACTGATAACTAAGTTGAGATGCGTCTAGATATCATTGGACAAGCTGTGTGTCTGGCTTTATAGTGACCATCAGTGAGTAAAAGACACACAGATATGAGTAGATTCATTACTTTTAAACTGTTCTAAGCTGTTCACAGAAACTGGAAGAGTTTCATCCAACCAGATCACACCATTTCGATTTTAGCAGACACTTGTATCCAGAGCAGATTTCTCACCTAGTCGCCTCGGGGATTCATACCAAGGGACCTTTCGGTTACTGGCCCAACGCTCTTAATGGCTAGGCTATGTGACACCCTAGTAGTAGTACCAAACTGGCTCCCCTGACAATAAAACATTCTTCATAGATCAATCAACCATTACATCGAACACTGGCGCTGTACGAATACTCATACTATCGTACATTTTAAGTATGTGAAATTTCGGAAACAGTACTCCGAATGAGTCATCTAATGCATGATTACGTTGACTCCCCAGCAAAGTCACCCATGATACAAGTCCATATTCTTTGAAATCACTTTGAAATTTGACCTTTGGAACAACTTCTGGTGCCAATGGTTGCATGTTTGAATCCATCGATTGAAAGTTGTTTTTGAGATTTTTGTTTCAAAGCCTATCCAAAACCCTAACCATTACCTTAACCATTTGGAGTTAATGCCTAATCTTAAGATTTCAGAGTTAATGCCTAAAATTAACCCTAACCTTAAACATTATTGCCTAATCTTAACCTTAAACAATTCAGAATTTGACATTTGGGACAACTTTGAAATTTGACATTTTAATGAATATCTAATTCTGACATGAGACAGTGCAAGTTTATTGTAGCCCCGCCATTCATTCATTTTGGTAGTGTGTCAATATAATCTGATTATCAGCTGTTGACACGAGTCAGAAAAGATGAGTGAATTGTACTAGATCAAACACCGAAGTGAGTATGCAGTTTAAGAATGTAGTAAGCTAGTACGGTATTCGGATACACCCATTGGCTACAGAAGCATCATGATATGCCTATTGAAACTGAAAAGGAACGTGCCTCTCTTTATTCAATTGCGGATATATATTGAACAAACGTAAACACAACATGTAATAATTTCAACGATTTTACTGAGTTACAGTTCATATAAGGAAGTCAGTCAATTGAAATAAATGCATTAGGCCTTGATCTATGGATTTCACATGACTGGGCAGGGGCACAGCCGTGGCTCGACCTGGGAGGGCAAAGGCCCACCCACTGGGGAGCCAGGCTCAGCCAGTCAAAAGTATTTTTCCCCACAAAAGTGCTTTATTACAGACAGAAATACTCCTCAGTTTCATCAGCTGTCCAGGTGTCTGGTCTCAGATGATCCCGCAGGTGAAGAAGCCGGATGTGGAGGTCCTGGACTGGCATGGTTACACGTAGTCTGTGGTTGTGAGGCTGGTTGGACACTGCCAAATTCTCAGAAAATAAGTTGGAGGAGAACTATGGTGGAGAAATTAACATTCCATTGTCTGGCAACAGCTCCGGGACCTTCCTGCAGTCAGCATGCCAATTGCACGCTCCTTCATAACTTGAGACATCTGTGGCATTGTGTTGTGTGACAAAACTGCACATTTTAGAGTGGCCTTTTATCATGCTGTTTAATCATCATCTTGATATGCCACACCTGTCAGGTAGATAGATTATCTTGGCAAAAGAGAAATGCTAACTAACAGGAATGTAAACAAATGTGGGCACAACATTTGAGAGAAATATGCTTTTTGTGGAACATTTCTGGTATCTTTTATTTCAGCTCATGAAACACAGGACCAACACTTTACATGTTGCATTTATATTCAGTATAAATATGCAGTACAAACTACATTTTCAAGTTTCCTATTCACACAAAATATTTTCAAAGATATTACATTTGGCCTCAGCCATTCATAAGATGGGTGTGACTCCCCTCATATTGGTGGCTTGGTTTGTTCTGATACACCTTATCTTCATTTACTTCCATCATCCATGGAGAGAAATCGTACTATAAGGAGGACTATACCACAGATAAAGTCCATTTCCATAATAAAACAGGCAATTCTTCCATCCTGGCAATATGCCCACTGTCAGCCAGTCCTAGCTCCCATTAACCCTGCATTATGTTGCCAAGCCTTGATCCTTGACATTGAAAGTAGCTTTCTCCACCATTTTCTGTCACCTTTGACCATCTGAACAGATGACTGGGTTGTGATTGGGACAGTGTTTTTTTTAAAGGTTTACCTGGACTGGGCTGTTCAGACATTTTATTTTTTATTTTTTTAACCTTTATTTTACTAGGCAAACCAGTTAAGAACAAATTCTTATTTTCAATGACGGCCTAGGAACAGTGGGTCAACTGCCTTGTTCAGGGGCAGATCGACAGATTTTTACCTTGTCGGACATGCATCTCCACTCCTGCCATGAGACACTGTTAAATAGCTCAGCATTTAGGTCAACCTTTGGACTGTCAAAGTCCTTCAGAGAGAGAGAGAGAGAGAGGGGGAAAGAGGGAGAGAGAGAAGACTCAGATAGAGATAACACCTGAGCATTAGGTGAGCTCCTCCTTCGGACTGGCAGTAGAGACAGGAGGAGGTGAGTGAATGTTCTACTGTTTCTCTAATTAATGCTGTATTTATTAACATGGTCAATTCTACAATTTGCTCATTATTTTTATATTGCATGTACTGGTTATCTTATTTGTGGCAGGTGTTGGCAGGTGTTTTCTGTAAGAGTGTAATTGACATAGAGAAAGATCAGAGATATAGGAGCAGTGGATAGAGGGGTTCCATATAACGCTCTAGCGGTGAGACTTTAGGGTTAATATGTGACATGTACCCCCACACTTAAGTGAGGATTCAAACTCCTGGGATATCATCCCTCTAAATAGCATCATGGTTCCACTCAAGGTTTCTTCCCAAATGTAGATGGAGTTTCCTTGCAATTGTCATCTTGGGCTAGCTTAAAGGAGTTGAGGACTCCATCTTCTTCCAGCAGACACTGCAATCTACAGTGACTATGTAATGGATTAAATGATACGACTTGGCATATTACAGTGTTCACCATAATCTAACAGTTGGAAATAGATGAGCAAACTGTAGGACAGATAAATATCAGCACAGAACCACACCCAGACTTACACTACACTTACACCTGAACACAGACACGTCCGTCACATCTTTCTTTCTCCCTGTGATAACAGTGTATTATACATTATAAGGATTCCTACGTTGACATTCTTTATCTGGGGGTCAAAGTTCACACATTCTAGTTAAAAGAGCCCTTCGCACCTTCAGCTGGCCCTGGCTGCTGTTAACCATTAACACCCTGCTCGCGGCCACGGAAAAGTTGGCATAGCAGGTTAACCTTCTTCTGGAGATGTCAGCAGTTGGCTAAACTATCCAAAACAAAGGTCTTCAAGAGTGTAGATCTTGGTGTGTGTGCGCGTGAGTTAGGGACTCGCCCGTAATGATTGTCAGAATACACCCCAGAGGTCTGTCAGTAAAGTATCAATCTGTGTAATCAATGACCACGGTCTTCAGCACAACCCCACACTGTTACATCTCTGTGTAAAATCTATAATTTTTTGTCTCTCTGTTCATATCTCTGTTTCTATATGACCAATCAGATTTTTGTTGTGCAATTGTTCCACTCCACACCCAATTGACTTCCATTTATCTGAGGGTGTAGTTACCGTACAGTATGTACCTGTGAGCTGCTACAGAATAGCTACGTTTTACAGCACAGTGCGTTATTGAGGTAATTTGGCAAGTCTGACAATGTGGGAGTTTAGGACATTGAGATTAGATCTAATCGGCTTTACCACTGCTACACACGGGAGGAAATGTTTTGTTGGGAGTAGAAGGGAAGTTTGTGTGTGTTAGCATTCTCACACTCTTGTCTGCATTGCATGATATGGCTGGGTAAAAATAGAGGGTCACTGTGTGCATCAGTATGTGGTGTGGCGTGTTGTGTTCTTACCCTGTGGTGTCTGTTGTAGGACATGGCTGGGTACAAGCCCAGGGTGATAGTTCTGAGTAAGAAGCCAGGTCATAGCTTTGGCTTCTTCCTGAGGGTGGAGAAAGGCGAGGATGGTCACCTGATCAGGAACCTTGAGATGGGCGGGCCGTCCGAGCTGGCGGGTTTGAAGGATGGAGACCGCATTCTCCGGGTCAACGGAACCTATGTGGATGAAATGGACCACTCACGGGTGAGGAGGGGAGGGGAGCTGACAGGGCTAATAGTTGTCCAATTACACATGAACCACTAGCTTCTCCCACTGTTATTGTATTGAAATTCTTCAGGTGTAAGCAAGTAATAGTAAGGTAATAGTAAGATAATAGTATGGTTATAACCTTATCCTCTGGTATTGTTCACACCTATCAAATCTTGTAAAGTGCCTTGAGTAGGTACCATTTTGGGTTTGGTAAATGTGGAATTACTAGATAACTCTAGAGCCATAGGTACTGCTGTAGCAACATACCATGCTTTGTCCCATCTCTTTGTGCTGTGTGCCCTGGGTTAGGTGGTGGACCTGGTGAAGGAGAGTGGTGCATCCGTCACCTTCCATGTTCTGGATGTGGCATCCTACAAGCAGGCCAAGACTGAGGGGGTGGATCTTTCTGACCCTCACCCCAAACCCACCCAGCCCACCATGAACGGAGTGGCAGGAGAGGCACCCAAACCTAAACTCTGCTACCTGGCCAAGTCCAGCGGGGGTTACGGCTTCTCTTTGCGCTCTGTCAAAGGTGAGAGGGGTGGGGCACACACACACACACACACACACACACACACACACACACACACACACACACACACACACACACACACACACACACACACACACACACACACACACACACACACACACACACACACACAGATGTAATCTCTTTGGTTATTTTTTTGATTGTGTGTGATACAGCTGATAGGACACATAGCAAGTCTTGTCATCTCTGTTTTGCTTGAAATAAACAGAGCAAGAAATAAACACATTATCATTGTCTCGCATAGCCAGAAGCATACCACTCTCCATCCCACTGCTAGCTTCCCTATGAACCTAAGCAGGGTTGGTCCTGGTCATTCCCTGGATGAGAGACCAGATGCTGCTGGAAGTTGTTTTGGAGGGCCAGTAGGAGGTACTATTTCCTTTGGTCTAAAAAATAAATTCCCCAGAGCAGTGATGGGGGACATTGCCCTATGTAGGGTGCCATCTTTCGGATCGGTGTTCTGACTCTCCTTGGTCACTAAAAATCCCATGGCACTTATCGTAAGAGTAGGGGTGTTATACTGTTCGTCTTTTGCATATCCAATGATAATGATTTTATGATTCTGTTTTAAACTCAATTTTCTTTCCTCCATTTCCTGATCCAGGTGAGGTGGGCATGTTCATGGCAGAGGTGAACCCAGGGGGTGTGGCCGAGAGGGCAGGGGTCAAGGCCAACGATCGTCTGATAGAGGTCAACGGGGAGAATATGGAGAACGCCACTCATGACCAGATAGTAGAGAAGGTTAGGATTCACCCCATATTTACACTACTCTGTGGCGAACTTTAAGTTCAATATCTGTCATGTTATTCTACAGTCTGTCAACACATCATGTTCAAATCAAATTTTATTTGACACATGCTTGGTAAACAACAGGTGTAGATGAACAGTTAAATTCTTATGGGCCCTTACCAATACACAGGGAAAAAAAGAGAAATAGAAAAATAATAACACATGGAAAAAAATACACAATGAGTAACATTAACGTGGCTATATACATGGGGGACAGGGACCGAGTCGATGTGCAGGGGTAATTGAGGTAGATATGTACATACAGGTAGGGACAACGTGACTAGGCAACAGGATATATAATAAAGAGTAACAACAGCGTATGTGATGAGTCAAAAGAGCTAGTGCAAAAGGGTCAATGCAGATAGTTAAATGGTTAACCAATAGCTACCTGGACTAACTATTTAGCAGCTTGGGAATAGAAGCTGTTCAGGGTCCTGCTGGTTCCAGTCTTGGTGTATAAGTACAGCTTGCCGTGCGGTAGCAGAGAGAACAGTCTGACTTGGGTGGCTGGAATCTTTTTAGGACCTTCTGTTACCGCCTGGTCTTGGATGGCAGGGAGCTCGGCCACAGCGATGTACTATGCCATACGCACTACCATCCGTAGCACCTTGCGGTCGAATGCCAAGCAGTTGCCATGCCAAGAAGTGATGCAGCCAGTCAAGATGCTCTCAGTGGTTTAGCTGTAGCCCATACCAAATCTTTTCAGCCTCCTGACAGGGAAGAGGCATTGCATTGCCCTCTTCATGACTGTGTTGGTGGTGTGTGGACCATGGCAACACCTTAGTGATGTGGACTCACTCAGAATGCAAGAGTTGGGACAATGATAATTCGGCAAATCAGTTTTCCTGATTCCATCTTTGTTCTAAGAGCAGCTTTGCCTTGAGAGCAGAAACAAATGTGATTGGTCAGGTTAAGGAAAGATATGTCATAAGTCTTTATTCTACATGAGTCTATTCTTCACAATTCATTTCAATCTGATAATTATTTGACATTCCACCATCCTTAAAGAGCCCCTGTTGTGTCCTCTCTGTCAGGTCAAGGCATCAGGCAGCAGAATCATGTTTCTATTGGTGGACGAGGACACAGACAAGTTCTACAAGAACAAACGCATCAAGCTTGGTGCGGGGCTAGCCACAGTGAAGTTCCTCCCACTGAAGCCACGCATTGTAGACTTGTTCAAAGGATCAGACGGCTATGGATACTTCCTAAAGGCTGAGCCTAACAAGACAGGTATGTGTGCTTGTGTGGTGTGTGAATTTTGACAACTTGGTTACACTTTACTTAAAGCCAACCAGTATAATGCATTAAGATGCGGTTATAATGACTTTTCAGAATGTATGAATCCCTTATAACAACACATCTACTAATAGCCAC
This sequence comes from Oncorhynchus kisutch, assembly GCF_002021735.2. Classification (NCBI taxonomy): domain Eukaryota; kingdom Metazoa; phylum Chordata; class Actinopteri; order Salmoniformes; family Salmonidae; genus Oncorhynchus; species Oncorhynchus kisutch. Next base: position 24,535,244 of record NC_034199.2, read on the forward strand.
ATAGGATTATTAATATTAGACTATTCATCAACAGCAGTCATCAGTCTGCGTCATTTTACACAATAAGGACATGCACTGTAAATATCGTCCCACCTGCAGGCCATTTCATCAAGGACATTGACAGGGGCAGCCCAGCTGATAGGGCGGGACTAAAGGAGATGGACAGGCTGGTTGCCGTGGAGGGAGAGGAAGTGGACAGCTGCAGCCATGAGCAGGTGGTGGACAGGATCAGGCAATGTGGCAACAAGTGCTGCCTCCTGGTGGTCGATGAAGACACGGACACGCTCTACAAGATGGTGAGTAGTCAGGGAGAAATCTTTCCTGTTGGATTTAGGAAATAAATGAATGAAACGTCAGTCAAAGGAGTTGGCTACAGCACATAGGCCTACAAATCTGGGGCAGTTTAAGTGTCTCAGAGCAGGAGTGCTGATCTAGCATCAGTTTTTCCTTTTGGATTATATTAAATGAGACGGGGGAGCTGATCCTGATGAGCACTCAAACTTTTTGAATACTCAGTGAAAGTAACCTCCTTTTCCACTTTACTTCCAGATCATGTCACTTAATCTTTAATAATAATGATAATAACATTAAATTACATTTGTTGAGTGCTTTTCATTTTCAATCAAGCTATTTCGAACAGGCTTCACAATTATATAATTTTATATATATGTAAAAGTATGTGTTATTTACTTCTGCCAGATGCATATTATAAACATTTTGCACAAGTCCATTGTGCTACACTTTTGCCCTTTGAAGACCATTCAAAAAGCCTACAGAATTGTTTTTTAAATGAAAGGCTGAGGGGCAGTCATTTCCTGGTAACTATCATAGCATATATTACAGGCTCAGGAAGTGGCCAGAGAGACAGGGCAGTAAAGAAGACTATAGTGGGGATTGAGATGTATGTCTGAGATTAATTGTGATATTCCACAGGGAGGCGTGTCTCCTCTTTTCTACTTGGAAGAGATGGGATTCCTCCTTCCAGCGAGCCCTCCACCCAGCTACCCAGAGTGCATCCCGGCCCTTGCCCCAGCCACCACAGCGCTCCTCAAGCTGTGTAAGATGGAGAAGACCTCCGCTGGGTACGGCTTCCACCTCAACAGTATCCAGGGGGTCTGTGGCCTGTACATCAATGAGGTAAGTACAATGTAGAGCACCTACTATACCCAATGGGTAGCCGAACGGATAAGATACTGCATCCCAAATACATGAACTTAACAAGACTGTTAATCAGATATGGGAAAGATCAGTGGAACAAAGCACATAATAACCTCAATTTATACACAACATGACCAAAAGTATGTGGACAGCTGCTCGTCGAAACATCTCATTACAAAATCGTGGGCATTAATATGGAGTTGGTCCCCCTTTTGCTGCTATAACAGCTTCTACTCTTCTGGGAAGGCTTTCCACTAGATGTTGGAATGTTGCGGGGACTTGCTTCCATTAGTGAGGTCGGGCACTGATGTTGGGTGAATAGTCCTGGTTCACAGTCTGCGTTCCAACTCATCCTGAATGTGTTCGATGGGGTTGAGGTCAGGGCGCTGTGCAAGCCAGTCAAGTTCTTCTACACCGATGTCGACAAACCATTTCTGTATGGACCCCCCGTGCACAAAGCGAAACAATTCCAGACAAATTGTCATGCTGAAACATACTATTGCCACAAAGTTGGAAGCACAGAATTGTCTAGAATGTCATTGTATGCTGTAGTGTTAAAGTTTCCCTTCAATGTAACTATGGGGCCTAGCCCGAACCATAAAAAACAGGCCCAGACCATTATTCCTCCTCTCCCAAACTTTACAGTTGGCACTATGCATTCGGACAGGTAGCGTTCTCCTGGCATCCGCCAAACTCAGATTGGTCCGTCAGACTGCCAGAATGTGAAGCATGAGACATCACTCCAGAGAACGCGTTTCAACTGCTCCAGAGTCCAATGGCGGCGAGCTTTACACCACTCCAGCCGACGCTTGGCATTGCGCATGGTGATCTTAGGCTTGTGTGCGGCTGCTCAGCCATGGAAACCAATTTCATGAAGCTCTCGACGAACAGTTCTTGTGCTGACGTTGTTTCCAGAGGCACTCGGCTGTCCCGTTTTGTGAGCTTGTGTGGCCTACCACTTCGCGGCTAAGCCGTTGTTGCTCCTAGTCGTTCCACTTCACAATAACAGCACTTACAGAAATTTGACGAACGGACGTGTTGGAAAGTTGGCACCGTGTGAAGGTACCACGTTGAAAGTCACGGAGCTCTTCAGTAAGGCCATTCTACTGCCAATGTTTGTCTATGAAGATTGCATGGCTGTGTGCTCGATTTTATACACTTGTCAGCAACGGGCGTGGCTGAAATAGCCAATTCCACTAATTTGAAGGGGTGTCCACATACTTTGTATATATTGTGTACCTCTGAAACACTCCGGTCATTCAGCAACTGTCAACTGTCTACATTTCAAACCATTCCAAACTCAGCTCACCCCTTGCGGTGTTCTCTCCCTCAGGTGGTGAAGGGCGGAGCTGCAGACAGGGTGGGTATGGAGGACGATGACATTGTGGTGGAAGTGGACGGTGTAAACGTGGAGCAGAGCAGTCACCAGCAAGTGGTGGGGTTGATCCGTAACAGCGGCAGCTCACTGGTGCTCCTAGTGGCTGGGAAGCAGGCCTATGACCACTTCAAAGCCAAAGGGGTGGCCATCACACCCCAGCTCCTCACCCCCGCACCCACAGCCAGGTCCCCATCCCCACCCCCCTCCCCCACAGCCAGGTCCCCATCCCCATCCCCACCCCTCTCCCCCACAGCCAGGTCCCCATCTCCACCCCCCTCCCCCACAGCCAGGTCCCCATCCCCACCCCCCTCCCCCACAGCCAGGTCCCCATCCCCATCCCCACCCCCCTCCCCAGCCCAAAGACACACACCAGCCCAGATAGACACGCCAGCCACTCTGGAGGAAGTCCGAGAGGAGGTGGAGGAGGAGGAGGAGGAAGCTAAGCCATACATCCCACTGCCCCAGACACGAGAGAGAGTGAGTGACATAACATAAATGTGCTCGAGTGCCTTGGTACCTTCTGAACTAGATTCAAATTACTCATTACTCTGAATGTATAGACTAGAACCAAAGTATTCAGAAGCAAGTTAGTATCAATTGTATTTGCCCACAATTCTATTGCAGACAATTATTTGATACTTTCTCTCCCTTAGACTCCATCTGTGTCTTCAGCAGCATCATCTTGCTCGAGTGTTGATGAGAGACTCTGAGAAGTCACCAATTAGAAACAACTTCCTGACTTTTTCTGTCTCCCGTCAACCTTTGTACCATGCAGGATAATGTGGATATCTTGGCATAAAAACTCTGATCAAACTAAATACATTCCAATGACAGTCTGTTTAAAGGTATGAATACAATTGGTTTAAAAAAGTAATAAATTGTTATGTATTTATTGATGTATAATTGCATTGATCAGTTAGATGCCACTGTTACCCAACAACCGTATGGATTCATATGATCTTATTACAAACACCTGCAATGTAGAAAAATAACACTAGTAATACCAGTTCAATGTGTTATACTATAACAAAAACCATATAGCGACATCGGCCTGCACCTTAATCATAAAGCTGTCTTTTAGATAGCATTTAAATGGTCATTTATTTTAGCAGATGCCAAATACCGCTCTCATAGAGACAAAGTATCCAGTCCCAGATCTGTGTATAAGTCACTATTCACTTATTCTTTGCTTAACTGGTACATTTATAGTGGCATTGCAGTACTTAAAAGAAAGGGAACGGAGTAACTAATAACCACATAAATTGGTTTATTCTGTAGCTTTCCCACCTGTGTGAAAGCACAGTAGAGTACAGTAGATATTTGCACACATTCACCAACAAACAAACCTAGGTACATGTACAGACTGGACACCATGAATGATGCTAGCAAATAGCATCATGGGCATTGGGGATACATTTCTTCTTTAATTTTGAGTATTCTGTTTATCAAAAATAGAGTGTAAACTTCAGATAGTGATGGTCTTTACAAACCATTCATAAAACAAAGCTAGTGTTTGCAGTGAAGCTGGGCTGTGCTGTATACTATGCAGTTCTCCTGTGGTCAGATTCATTTAAGGCTAGACAGAACCTGTCCAACGGCTCAACAGCACGATGACACATCCACATTGTTTTAGTCATCCCCCCCACGTTCACCCCAACATTAGTCCAGCGTTCCATGGCACCAATTCCCCTCCATTGAATCCCCCCGACACCAATGGTCCACATGGCCAAGCGTCGGCCCTTCCTGATTCAGGAAACACAGGCAAAACGTCTTCTTCTCGCCACCACACAAACGGACCAGAGATTTAAAAAAGAGAAAATCTAAATCCCACAGACTCAAAGTTCAGTTCTGGACGCCAGCTGAGCTTCCAGGTAAAGGGTCAAGTTCAAAGTGGGGTCAGGGGGTCATGTGCTTCTCGGGAGCCTGTTTGTGGGCGAGGTAGAGGAAAAGGATGCTGGAGAGGGCACTGACGAGGAAGATGACGTCGAACCATCGGTGGTAGAAGTTGAACTGCAACTCGCCCAGCACCTTGGTCAC